>NW_015641057.1:103062-114578 GCF_001515625.1 Sinocyclocheilus rhinocerous | reverse complement strand
TTAGATCTTTGAGTTCAGCTCATGAAAAATGGGGGCAAAAACAAAAGTGTTGCGTTTATAATTTTGTTCAGTGTATATATACAGTATATACAGTATATATATATATATATATATATATATATATATATATATATATATTGCTTAACGTAAGACTGCTTTTTCTGCAGTCTTGTTTCTGAACATTTTACCCATTCATTTTCTTCAGATCATGAAGAAAATCAGATGTTGTATGCCATCAATCAAGCCAACCAGCTTTGAGAAGAATTGCAATAATTCAAACTTGGATTTTAACAACAAATGTATGAAAATTTTTAGAAAAAAAAAAAAATCATAGGTTGATCGTCCCATAAAGCATTGAGAAGCATTGCCATTTTTGTTCATCTTCAAAACAAATTAAAATATTTGTAATTACTGTAAGTTTTCTGTCTCTCAATTGAAAGTCTACTCAACCAAACCATTGAAGATCATAAGCTCAAGATTAGTTTTAGGATGCCTATATTACTTTTTGTATCTTCAATGTGCACTTATTTTTTATTGAATGTGCACTTGTAGTGTATTTCAAATTGTAAAAGTATAATTTTATCTGTAGTGTGTTCTTTGATATTACATTGAATGATGATTTATTTACTAAACTGGAACTTCATCATTACAAATTTGTAATTAAAAAAATATTTGGCATACATGTTTTAACAGAAATGACAATAAAGTATATTTTATTTTATATATAATGTACAGTTTTCAGCACTGTGCTTGTTGAAGCACTGTGAAGGTAAAAAATAATTTGCTATAAATTTAATATAGTAATATATTATATGATACATTTAATTGTAAATAAGTGTCTAAAACAATTAGATTAAAATTACATTTGTTGTAAGTGCTTTTTAAAAGTATATTATTTCCATAAAAAGTAGCTTACTTGTTTAGAAGTTTTCTAAAGTGTACTTATTTTTTACAGGGGTACTCCATCAAAAGATCCAGTAACATCTCCTATTTGGGTAAATCTTGCTTTTCCTCTTACAGTTCTACATGTTTCTGGATCACCATCCGTGTTGGTTTACAACATTTGTATTAGCCAAACAGATTTTAAGCTTAGGTTAACTTTTTAGTTAGGCTTCTGGGCATGAGCAACATTAATTTCTCTATGATTCCAAGGTTAAAGTGAGGGCTTTCATTGTTTGGTGATAATGTTCTTACTGCACCAACAGATGATGTTTGTATCCTACTGGGGTAAATCACATTGTGCAGCATATATTGTGAAACTAAAGGTGATTTTCTGTTCATGAGCTGTTTCAACACATTTGCTTCTTGCTTCAGGTAGAGCATTTAATGTAACAATTTCAACTCTGTAGCATCAAGGAATGGAAGTAAATGGCTCTGGGCTCCTGTCAGTTTGCCAAGATTATCTAACAGTGCAGTGAAAACAAAAATTTCCTCTTCAGGAACTCGAGCTGCGTCGTAGGACGCTTCGGGAACGCCCTTCAGCGTGACCGGCTCTGAATCTCGTGTGTAATCAGACCAATAGATGGGCGAGACGTCACGGGCGGGTGACGTAATGACCAGGCAGCTATAAAAGCACATGCGGTGAGACCAGCGTCAGCTTTTGTCATTCAGCAAGTGTCATTCAGCTTATTTAGTGTTGTCTGTCAAGCGAATCTAAAAACAAGACAAAACATAGCTGCCTGGTCATTACGTCACCCGCCCGTGATGTCTCGCCCATCTATTGGTCTGATTACACACGAGATTCAGAGCCGGTCACGCTGAAGGGCGTTCCCGAAGCGTCCTACGACGCAGCGTCTCGTTCCCTCGAGGAACCATGGTTACATACGTAACCTGAGACGATACACTCACTTTAGGACATTTTCTGCTATACCAACTTAATTATGAAAAATTTTAATTTTGAGAGATGATGTTCAGATTGATCCCTCTTCCTTAAAGGGTATAATACATTAAAAGTAACATCATTTCCCAAAGCTCTCTTGACTTTTGATTATACTGGGCATATGGTTGATGAATAAATCCCAAAAGTTAGTTTGCATACTATTGTTAGCATCTCATTTCTTCATTTGCTATGCTTACCACATATACAGCGCTTTAATTAACCACTTCCTTTACTATAATGTGCTCATTATACCACATGATTAATTAAACCATGAACCGATGCTTTAACATAGATGCATCAATGAAAAACCCCTTAGTTAAGTGCAAAGATAAAATCAACAACAACACTCATGCAAGACCACAGGATGCAATTAAGAGGTTTAAAATTCGTCTTACTGGACATATTGAACAATGCCCTCACAGGCTAGAGTTTTTACCTCATTACTTCAACCAAGAGGGTTTTAACATCAAAGCTAATGGGGATGTTTACATGTTAAGAAGGAAACTAAGATACAATTTGGGTCTTAACCCTAATTACATACTTACCTGCAAAAGCAGCGATTAATATAATAAGCCAGCTGCGTTGGTTTCACCAGTAGAGACCTTTCTCAGTTGAGCCTATTTCTCAATAGTTAATTCTCATAAGCCAATATAATGCTGCTTTAACCCCATGAGAGAATGAATGATTGGGTCTATTGATTTGCCATTTTAGTCCCTGTAGTTTCTACATCTTTCTCATGAATTCACACTGTACATGTTCTTGTACAAGACTGAACGTGCTGCTGTTGTCCTATCTTGCTATTTCGGTTGAGTTTATTCAATTTACACATTTAATTTGTAAAGGTTTTTCAAAAAGAGATACGGTTGATGTTGTATTTTCTTAGCATGAATCTCTCCCCGAGGGTGCTTTTTTATAGTCACCAGTAGCGTTTTAAAATAATAGCATCCCTCAAGTGTACATATGGTGAAGTGTTTGTTCGATCAAGCATGCACTTCTTCAAAAATTGTGCAGTTTCGGTCAGATTATCCTCAAACGATTGATCACACTCCTGCGGAGTGACAGTGTTTCTTAGGTCATGTGCCCAACCGACTTGAAAGAGCCCAAACTTTTAGCCTGCTTGCAAACTGGGTCACTGATGTACCCCAGGCTCAGTTTGGAGGAAGTCCTGTGCCCAGAGTGCAAGTCTCCATTTCCATGCCCAAGTCACAACTGACCAGACTGGTGTCTCATAAAGGTTATACTAAGCAAACAGTAAAATCATCTTGACCATCTTGACTTTTGATTATACTGGGCACATGGTTGATGAATTTGCATACTATTGTTAGCGTCTCATTTCTTCATTTTCTATGCTTACCACATACACAGATTTAACTTTAATTAACCACTTCCTTTAACATAATGAGCTCATTATACCACATGACTAATTAAACTGTGAACCAATGCTTTAACATAGACGCATCAATGAAAAACCCCTTAGTTAAGTGCAAAGATAAAATCAACAACCAACAAAAACACTGATGCAAGACCACGTGATGCAATTAAGAGGTTTAAAGTTCATCTTACTGGACATATTTACTGGACATACTGACAGTTTTTACCTCATTACTTCAACCAATAGGGTTTTAACATCAAAGCTAATGGGGATGATGTTTACATGTTAAGAAGGAAACTAAGATACAATTTGGGTCTTAACCCTAATTACATACTTACCTGCAAAAGCAGCGATTAATATAATAAGCCAGCTGCGTTGGTTTCACCAGTAGAGACCTTTCTCAGTTGAGCCTATTTCTCAATAGTTAATTCTCATAAGCCAATATAATGCTGCTTTAACCCCATGAGAGAATGAATGATTGGGTCTATTGATTTGCCATTTTAGTCCCTGTAGTTTCTACATCTTTCTCATGAATTCACACTGTACATGTTCTTGTACAAGACTGAACGTGCTGCTGTTGTCCTATCTTGCTATTTCGGTTGAGTTTATTCAATTTACACATTTAATTTGTAAAGGTTTTTCAAAAAGAGATACGGTTGATGTTGTATTTTCTTAGCATGAATCTCTCCCCGAGGGTGCTTTTTTATAGTCACCAGTAGCGTTTTAAAATAATAGCATCCCTCAAGTGTACATATGGTGAAGTGTTTGTTCGATCAAGCATGCACTTCTTCAAAAATTGTGCAGTTTCGGTCAGATTATCCTCAAACGATTGATCACACTCCTGCGGAGTGACAGTGTTTCTTAGGTCATGTGCCCAACCGACTTGAAAGAGCCCAAACTTTTAGCCTGCTTGCAAACTGGGTCACTGATGTACCCCAGGCTCAGTTTGGAGGAAGTCCTGTGCCCAGAGTGCAAGTCTCCATTTCCATGCCCAAGTCACAACTGACCAGACTGGTGTCTCATAATGCAATAATGTTTGTGTGACAGTAAGGAACAGAGCAGAAGGACGGATATGAGTTGTGACACGCATGCCTAAGTCGTTGCCCCGAGCCATGGCGCTGCAGCGATTGTGTTTGCGCACAGACGGCCACGCCTCGCCATGTGCCCAGACTTCAGTCAGTGAGAGAACAGCTGTTGCCAAAGGAGCATCGGTTGGAGGAGCTTGCGCACTGGCACCATGTGTCTGACTGGCAGTGGTGAGTGGTCCAGGCACACAGCACAAACAGACCGGCCCAAAGTTTGGCAGACATTTTGTGTTTATCTCCATTTAAAAACCGGGAGTCGCCCAATTGGCGAGACCGCCCGGATGCAGCATGCAGTGGCACAGAAGGGCCTGAGCAATATTTCATAACTGTCCTACTGAAAAATAAAAGGGATGAGTCTTCTTTGCTTTTTCATCTCTTTCACTGTCACCAAGTGTATTCCTCTCTTTGTGCTCTCGCTAGGTTTTGCTTTGCACTGTTCATTGTACACTCATAATGTGGCATCTACAATATGTGAATGGGCAGATCACATGTAATTTTAGATCAAGTCAATATTTAATTTCTCACGTTTTCTTTATTTGGCTGGACAACAATTATCATATATATTGGTCATCTTGCTAATCAGAATCTCAGCAGAAAGTATAAAACATATATTTTTTAAGCTTCTAAATTGGAAGAAGGAGAGTTTTACATCCTTAAACTAATTACAGTTATGTAATGTTTAATGTAATGTTATGTGGACCTACTGCCACAGTCCTGTGGTGTGATGCCTCCACAAGAATTAATAAGCAAAATATAATTAAAGTCTATTTTTGTGGCTGTAGAATGTGGGTCTAAATGTTGGAAACAATGTGTCAAAAACAGTAGGCTCACTGGAAAAACTTCTGCAGTTCTAAAGTTTTGTTTTAAAATAACGTACCACCTACACTAAAAGTAACCAATAGTGAGATGAAAACACATTTACTTTTAAGCAACTATGCCATTTCGCCTTGTCTCTACAAATCTTTGAGCTCTTTTATCATGGCTTGTGTTTCACCAGACTCATGCCTAAGCACTCTGGATAGCATGCAATGGTGTACCAGGTGAGCTACTGAGCAAGTTTACATGAGAAAAGCCATACATGTGGAGCTAGTTATGTGATGCAAACGTCAAAATGTATGCATGTATTTATTTATTTTTCAATGCATAACATTTACTGCAGTTTCCAGCTAAGGCAGTAAAACACCAACAATTTCTTTTCACACAAGTTATGAGAGACTTACAGGGACAGATTTTTGATTAATAAGATTTACTTTTGCACGGTTACTTGCACAATACTCTGTAATGACCTCAAAACACTTTTACCATAGTCCATGATTTGTAAACAAATACATTTGACATTTACATCACAGAACCAGCTCTATATGTATGGGTTTTCAAGCGTAGTGAACTTGCTCGGTAATACACATGGAATAGCAACATATGGAGCACTCGAGTCCTGTGAAACACGGGTCACAACACTTAATAAAATAGGTCAAACACTTGTAAAACGCTTCAGCAAATGTGTTATCATCTTACGTTTGCTTTTCTTAACACTATCGGTTAGGTTTATTGTAGATGGTATGTTATTTTTCAAATACGATACAGCATTAACCTTTTAGTGCCACTCACCAGACATTTCATTTCTGAACTGCCGCAATACGTACAACCACCAATGTAATGAAACATTGCCAGATTCACGTTTATCTGTTTCTGCTAAAACTGAACACACTCTTAGTGCCAGTCACTGGGCATTTCACTTAGAAAGTGTTTCGTGAAATGTGCAAGAAGCAACATAATATAATTTTGCAGATATGCCACCACAGGCACTTTTTTCCCAATAAGCCTGGTTTAAAAAGTTCTTTGTCAGGAATTTGAAGAGATGTAGTGATTGCATGTAGCTGCATTTGTCAGGGATTATACATATAATATTATTAATTATAATAATTATGATAACAATAATAATAAAGCATTGGTTTTTCAATGATTTGATGACAGCACTCAATATTTGACAAGAGGGCTTACTGTAGTAGAATCCTGCACTGTGACAGACTCATGCAATCATCAACTTCACAGATTACATTTTTTAAATCAAGCAAGAGAGAGAGAGAGAGAGATAGAGAGAAAGGAGAAAAAATAGTCCTCAGCTGGTTTTATTTTACTTCAAAGCTGTCTTTCCTCCACCTGCATGCCTATGGAGTCAATTGATTCTCCACAGGAATACTTACAGAGTTAACAAAGTTCCCTTGCATCATTACACTACCAGAGGGGTTTGATTCCAAATGAGCCAGGAGGGGCTGGCTATTGCATACAAGAGCCATTGACAGAAATTATAACTTTGCACATTAATTATTTACACTGCAGACCTACTTGCAACTTGAAGACTGTAGCATTCAGGGTCTAGATCTTTTCCATTAATCTTACCATTTCATGGGTTCTTTAAAGACTATAAAAGACTGGTAGAACGATTTTCTGTAGCTATAAAAATTTAGATATGCTTTGAACATTTCAGAAGTGAATGAAACAAACAAACAAACAAACAAACAAATAAATACTTATTTAACTGATAGCATGACTACAATTAGAACTACAACTGTACATACTGAAGGTAGAAAACAAATCTGTATTGGCTGCATGTTTTTACAGAGAATGTCAAGTCCAAAGCTAGATGGTTGCAGAATTGTTACAGTAAACCAGTTTCCCTATCTGACCGCTGCTGTTGTATCACTAACAGTCCTGAGACTAAAGGCATTTCATACTGATTAAAGAATGGCTTTGTGTTAATAGGCAAGTCAGTCCTCTGTGATTCAAAAGCAAAGTCTGTCGTCAAGTGTCATAATGACATGCGAGCACATTTCAAACCTTTTCACGACCCAAATCCGAGCTGCATTTATGATTTTGGCACTTTGCTCTCATAATGTCATTCATTATTCTGCTTTAATCCAGGTTTGGCAGTGTCAAAATGATTGATTTCTAGATGTGGATGTGGACGATATCTTTATGAGAGAGGTGAAATGACCATCGGGAGAAATCCAGCGTGTTTTGGACGGGTCTCTACACAAGTAAGTCATCGTATGTTAGGTTTGGGAGACTAAGCGATGCAAAATTCAGTTTGTTGTCAAATCACTCATTTTTTAGTCTTAGGAGTTCACATTAGGCTTCACATTCTAGATTTTTACCTTAAGACCATATCTTGTTTTGCTTGAGGATTGTGTTAACATGACAGTCAATTTCTCAAAAATGTATAATTCTATGCTGTAAGTACATCGCCACTGACATTTATTACACAATGGCCGCTGATTGTCTGCTAATTAAAAACTTTAAACATTAATGAACTAAAGAGTCATTGCATTATTTAGCATTGTGAGCTATAAACTGAACACTTTTTTATTGATTAACACTGACAATGTGAGGAAAGAGAAAGGGATGCTAAAAATGATCAAATAAAAGATCAATAAATGTTAAAAATAGATCAATTAAAACAGAAAGACAGGCAAATAAACGAATCGTTGTTTATTTTTATACATCCATTAAACTATTTACATCCATTAAGATTTTCAGAATTCCATTAATGAAAATTTAAAGTTTTAAACTAATTATTATTATTATTATTATTATTATTATTTAATTTATTATTATTATTATTTTTTTTACTCTAATCACATAAAAAAAATATAGGAGTGCCATTTAAGGGTTGCCATTAGAACCATTAGAATTTCACACAATGCTAAATGCATTAACAGTAATGTAAATGCACTGACATAATGATGACTTTAACCCCCAACTCAAAAGCACTCAAGAGACCTTTTTTTATTTTTCCACTGGTTGTGGAGTATTGTTATATATATATATATATATATATATATATATGGAAAATATATTTGTCACACTTTATTTTAAGGTCCAGTTCTCTCTATTAACAAACCATCAACTACGACTTTTGCCTCAATCGGGCCCGATACCGATACCAGTATCGGTATCGGTGCATCCCTAATTAACAGTAATGTAAATGCACTGACATAATGTTAATGTTTGTAATATTGCTGGTGTTAGCGGTCATGCTTAGAGTTCTTTCGGAAACCTGCTTGTTTTCTGTTTGATCTGATTTGAATACAAAATGTTCTGCAGACAGCATTGATAAGCTGCAATGCATGTGTTGCTGTTTGGCAAAGAAAATAATAGAGTTGGAAAGAAACTCTTCCATCAAAAGCTCTGGCACACGGTCACTAGGCTCTTAAGGATGCATCTCAGAGCTAAAATTATTTTCAGACAGTGTTCTTTATTGAAAACAATAATGTAAATGTAATAAGTAACAAAATAAAGTAAATATAAAATAGCCAAATTATTTGTTTCAAATTGTTTACAATAAAAAAATGTTTTTGAAAAGGAAGTTCCTCATTACACTGTAACATAAAGAATTGTGCTTTTTAGTCACATATCAAACAAATTACTTTGAATCCACATGAAACCATGTTAGACCAACAATATTCCCCTAAATATTGTCCCAGGTTTTGCCTCAATTTAATAATTTGCTGCTTATTAATAGTTAGTAAGGTAGTTGTTAAGTTTAGGTATTGGGTCGGATTAGGGTTGTAGAATATGATCATGCAGAATATGTGCTTTATAAGCACTAATAAACAGCCAATATGCTAATAATGGGCATGCTAATAAGCACCTAGTTATTAGTGAGAATTGGTCCCTATACTAAAGTGTTACCAAGATATCTTTAGTTACCCTGACTAGAATATATTTGCAGATTGAGCCAATTTGCAATTAGTGGGTGATCAAATTCAAATGTGTTTTACTGGTGACTGTTACTAAGAATGTTGTTGGGGGAAAGGAAGAAGGAAAAAAAAATCTCAAAGCATCATGTTGCCTTTTTTTTTTTTTTACCATGCACATAGTTTCCGTAATACAACCTCACAGCAAGACCATGACAGCACATTAAAACATTGTTCCCATATTGTGTTTTCAAAGAAAGCGAGATAATTCAGTTTTTTTCCTTTTTTACCAGTATTTCATTATTAGAATATTACTATATTGCACATCGTATATTGTTATTCCTTTTCTCTAGTCTAAATGCAAAGGTTACGGACATCTTGAAGGTCTAACTGCTTTCTAACTGAAGAACAGCCTACCACAGCAACTTAAGGTAAGTATATACTCAGCAGGGAGGATACAATGACACAATGCACATCTAAATATAATGTCTCTCTAATGGGATTTGCATTCTGCCAAATTGAGAAATTTCTGGGTCTCTATAGACTAAAGGACATTATAAGGTTGTCTATTTCCATATGTCTTCCTGGTTTGATATTGACATTTTAGATGTATCCAATTCATGTCCTTGTGGGAATGGTTTCATTATGGCTCTTTGAGGTGTAGTAATCAGCACGGGCGTTCCTTGAATGTACTGCTCAATAATTCAAAACCAGAGTATGTTCCTTTCAAAAGTCCTATCATTGCCAATCATATATTGCAGGCGTCCTTTATCTCACCAGCTGGGAACACACTCCTGATACTCTTATGCAGCTCATCGAGTAGGCAAGAAGCCGGAGTGAAAACAAACTGATAAAAGATTTAAAGGAATAGTCCACCCAAAACATGTTTTATTACCGTATACTCGTTCTGAAGTTGTATTAGCAAAATTTCGACCAAGACCATGCTGATTGCTCTTTTACATGCAATTAAAATGAAAGGGGACAGAAATGTTCAAACATCAAAAGGGGCCCAAAAGCACCATAAAATAATCATAAAAGTAGCCAATACAACCTTTTGAATATATTGCAAGTTTGAAGCTTTACGGTAGCATTGTGTGAGCAACACACACACACACACACACACACACAGTATACAATTTGTAAACCACATGTAATAACTTGGCTTAATAAAAATGTTTAACTGCTTTAAAGTGAAACTGAAATAAACTTTAAAAAAACACACTGGTACATAAAAAGCTAATCAATCATAAATCAAGCAAATATCATATAAGCGGGTAAAGACTTAAAATTGAACATTTTAGCTTTTGTTTAATTCTTATCAAAGCATTATGTGACAGAGAGTTTTGCCTGCTCAAAAGTTCCATATAATGAGCCACATTGGTAAGCAATCTAATCATTGACGAGTAATAATTAACCAAGCCAGAATGGTGGGCATTACCCACTGGGGCCAGGGTGACAGTTAAAGCCCTGCCTGCTCTTGTGGGCATCAGGAAGAGGGCACCACTCTAATTGGGGTCACCGAGTCTCCAAAGCAACATAAGTCACGGCTGACACAAGCTCCTGTTGTTTACCTAGCGCCTGAGCTCCGCTCTTGAGAGCTTAATGCAACGCTAATGTGCTACTGCTGGCAAGTTAATTACAGTGCACACAAAACAAAATGGCACTAGAAAGTTTTTTTTAGTTGCTCGCTTTCCCTACTTGGATCTGACATGGTCAACACAACACCCACCAGTGCGCAGGGTCTTTAAGAGCTGTGTTAATGAAAAACACATTAGAGCCGGATAATTCAAACACACATTGGAGACAATGCAGTGCACGAGGAGAATTACTAAAAGTGCTTTATTGAGTTTATGCAAAATGCAGAATGCATGTTGGGGGGGTTCAACATTTTCTTTTCTTTTCCGCCACTGGTACAACAATGGATTTTAAACAAATGGAATGTTTTGAGTCGACCGTTATAGGCGTACTGTAATTTCCCAGTAATTTACGTGATTCCATTTGAGGTTCCACTGTTAGAAGGAGAACAATGAATGATTAAAGTAAATGACAAAACATAATTTCACAATTTAGATAAAGCCTGTTTCATAAAGGTTTTTTTTTTTTTTTTTTAACTATGGCAGGCATATTAGAGAATGTTGCAGATTTGTTCAAAGGATTGCAAGCTCCCAACATGCATGAATAAATTATGCAGTTACCATTGAGGATTATTGTTTGGCTGTTTACTGACTTTATTCATGCTGCTGTTGTTGTCACTGTTGTGTGGTCATGTTAAGAGCTCATCGTTTTTACTTAATGATGTTTGTTGGTTGCCACAGTTATTGAAGTTTGTGTTGAGGTCCAAATGCATCTATCTAAAAATAATTGCATAATACTTTTGCCTCTGAAGAAGAGAATATTTAGCAAAACAAAAACTGCTGAATTCACTTGATATTAAAATGTCATATAAAACCCTGTCCAGGAATTACAGTATATATATATATATA
>NW_015641057.1:101779-102186 GCF_001515625.1 Sinocyclocheilus rhinocerous | reverse complement strand
ATATATATATATATATATATATATATATATATATATATAAATGAATAAATAAAGTTTTTTTTTCTTCAAAGGGTGAATTATTTAACTAATAAGCAAAGCAAATCAGCAGCCAGACATTATTCAGTCAATCACTTTCTGCACCCAATGCCAATTGGTGTTTTAATGCATATTTATTATCAAAAGTTGATGCAACAACTAAAGAACATTTAAAAAAAGTGTTGTATCCAAGGCTACAACATCCATAACCCAAAATTATATTTATGTAATGTATGCATTTAACCCCTTAATGCTGTGTTGCGATTTAATTTGTGATGTGTACATGCAAAAATCTTAAATATAAAACATAATAATAATAATAATAATAATAATAATAATAATAATGACTGAGTGCACATTCACCGACTACT
>NW_015641057.1:88247-100157 GCF_001515625.1 Sinocyclocheilus rhinocerous | reverse complement strand
ATATATATATATATATATATATATATATATATATATATAAATGAATAAATAAAGTTTTTTTTTCTTCAAAGGGTGAATTATTTAACTAATAAGCAAAGCAAATCAGCAGCCAGACATTATTCAGTCAATCACTTTCTGCACCCAATGCCAATTGGTGTTTTAATGCATATTTATTATCAAAAGTTGATGCAACAACTAAAGAACATTTAAAAAAAGTGTTGTATCCAAGGCTACAACATCCATAACCCAAAATTATATTTATGTAATGTATGCATTTAACCCCTTAATGCTGTGTTGCGATTTAATTTGTGATGTGTACATGCAAAAATCTTAAATATAAAACATAATAATAATAATAATAATAATAATAATAATAATAATAATAATGACTGAGTGCACATTCACTGACTACTTTTTTACAACCATTGGTGTTAGCTTTTTTTATTTAAGGTTTATGTATTTAAAGTTCCCAAAATAGTTTTTAAATCAACAGCTTAATTTTTTTAGTTTATAATAATAACTAAAACTCTTTAGCCAATATAGTTACCTTGATTCTGTTGGGGTGTGTTAAACTCAAAACAAAAACAAAAAAAATGTAGAAAAATACAATAAAGCAAAAAATATTGATGCATTTATGTTTTATGTGGTTGTGTGATCAATTGTATCAAGTTGATATTTTGTTAATGATCACTTCTCATAAGTCATGGCATATTAACCAAAAAGTCAAAAAGTCATGGCATAACAACCTGATGTTTCAATGTTAAGGATGATTTTTCTAATAAAAATGTCAGATCCTAGGGTTAACACTTAAGGTTTAACATTGGCAGGAATAAAATCCATCAAGATTTCGGCCTCTTTTCTTCATCACACCAACTAGCACTTTTGGAGAGTTGCTGGGACGGTCATTCTCAATTCCAAGCAGAAAGGCAGTGGATTCTCCAAACCGGCAGGGCAAAGTAAACTAAGCAGTGATTTAATGGCATTGGGCATATTTTTCCATTTTATCCATCCTGCCACCGTTGATATATGAATGCGGATGTATTCATGTTGAGTGTTTCCTCGGGGACACGTGTGTGAATAAACGCGATGATTTATATATTCAGATCAGGACCAATGCATCTGGCTCTATCTGTTCATTCTCGTACGATAATAAAGTGGTTTTCTTTAATGACAGTGAAAGCATTTTTGTGTCTAAGTACATTTTGACAGGCACCTTTTGCTCGATTGCCCACATAAAAAGCTGTGTAGAAATAAAGTGCTGTCTCAAATAAATTATTTCAGGCAAAGCAATAGCCTACAATGACTTACCCATTAGTGTGCTATTGCTGGACCTTTGTATTGTCTTCTTCATGCTGTGAAGCAGGGTGTAATGGCTGTGATTGTCCCAGCCACGGATGTCTAATATACCCGAAACTGTTAGCGTTCCTATTCATCTTAATGGCCGTTGCTCGCATGGCACATTCAAACCCCAAAAGTGTGCAACATGGAAACACTGACCATTTGGTTATTTTTGCAACCATTAGAAAGAGAGGAAATTGCTGTTTTACTCCCAACACCATAAAAAAAAACTGAAATTATCTTTTCTGCTCTCTAATATAACCTTGCAAAAAGAAAGCATGACTGCTCAACTGGTAAACTGTGCACTTATCAAAGTTTAATTTACATAGTTTCATATACCTTCATGTATCTTGACAGTGTCTTTCATTTCAAAGCCTTAATCAAAGCGAAACTGATTTATAAATTATGGAAGGCTGCACATGCTATGAAGTGTCAACTCACTGTGAATTCAACAATCATTGCCCCAGTTAGCGAGTTCAAGAACCCTGTGCTTTCAGTGTAGGTGGTAATGTTAAAGTGGGCACACAATGTACTGTGTATATCACACAGGGTCTTTGGAGTGTAAATTTATACTAACTTGACCTGCCCTTCCCTCCTTGGTAAACTAACCAAAGTATCTTCTTATCAGTGGGTGGCACATGATGTAAAACTTATGCAACTAAATGAGAACCAAAGAACAAGTTATTGAGACTCTTATGGCCAAAAATAGTTTGCTTTGTTTTCACTGCATCCTCGGGCTGTGAAATAAAACACTTCTAAAAATAAAACCTTTTCTGTTTAATCCTACTTTCATTTACCCAAATAGATGCCCAGGCAACCCTCAGAGTGGGAGGCTAGAATGAATCATAATCTTATGAAGGAATCCATGTCTAAATACCTGTAGAAAATATCCTGTTGGTTTAATATTCTCTTTAAATTCACCGACCAAGTGGCAAAAACATATTCAACAACTAAAATAATTATTTGCCGGGCAAATATTAGATTTGAATGCAAACTAGATTTTTACATTTTCTGAAGTGTGAGTGACATTTACCACCACAATAATGCTATAGAATTGAGGACGGTTGCTAGGTCATTGCTATGCAGTCGCTGTGTATTCAGCAAGGTTTTAGCACATTGTTATGTGGTTGCCAGGGTGCTGCTTTGCACTTGCTGTGATCTGAAAGGTTTTTAGCACATTGTTATGCAGTTCCAAGGGTGTTGGAGTTGGCTGGTATTGGCTTGGATTCCTCCTTCAGTGCTCTTCAAGTGTTTGAGAATTTTTTCCCCTCCATTTTATCATTTGCAAGGTGAAAATAGTACGTCTGATCCCTCAGAAAGGCATCAGCACACACTAACTAACCAAATAACTAACTAACTAACTAACTAAAAGAAATAAATAAATAAAAAGTTGAGAAAAGCAACCTGATGCATTCAGATATTAGGTTCTCTCAACAAACAAGCAAACAAATGAACGAATAAACAAACAAACAAACAAACAAACACACACACACACACACACACACACACACACAAACAAGCAAATACATACATACATACTGTTGCGTAATATGCATAAGAATACAATTATCCTGCCTCATTGTTTATTGCATTTAGTTCATATATTATGTCTTTTATTTATATTTGTTTTACTTATATAAAACACCACACTTGTCATTTTACGCATTTATTAAGAAAATGTTTGTAACATGTATAAGCAAGAGCACAGATACAGATGACACATGTATTAGCAAGAGCGTTGAAGAAAAAAGAAGGTGGGCATTACCTCAGCTGGTGTGTTTCAGACAAAGTGTAAAGAGGGCCTTTCGCACCGCTTTAGTTCCAGAACTAAATGTACAGTACTAAAGTCGTTTTCGTACGCGTTTGGCCAATCAATGTCTACTTGCGTCGCGATTAGTACCAGTTGTGCTGGTTAGACCCTGCTCCGGAGTAGGAGCTAATTTGGTTCTCGAAAAAGGCAGTCCGGTACTAAAATCACACCCAGTTCCGGCGGTGCGAAAACGCCAAAAATTGGGTAGTTCCACAATTAGTTCTGGTACTATGAAAAGGTTCCCGCGGTGCGAAAGGCCCTAAAGACAGCAGTGCAAAGAATCCCGAAGAAGAAAAATGTGAATGTGGCCTTTTATAAACAACTTCTTAGGGGATTTCCAGTATGATGTCACAAGACATTGGGACCACCTGAAGCTCTCCGGCACCAGAACAATCGCTGATATTGCCTTGAGCAAAGATATTTTTCATATTTATACTTTATTTAATACTTATATACAGTAGTTGTAGAATATTTGTACTGCTTACTTACTAATTGTAATAAATAAACTGACTTGTATTTATATAACACAAGTCTAACTCCACTGGCATTGATTTATAGCTAAGCCAATACAGACAGTCTTCTGTAACCTGTTTTGTAAGTATGAATTCAGATGCTTATGAGATAGGACAGATTTGACTTTACCTAAGCTGAGAATAAACAAAATAAGGTAGAAGGTGTAGGAAATCTGGCACCATAAAACAATACATACATACATACATACATAAAATTGTTTAGAAAATTTCAATGCAACCGGACACATTCAGATTTTTTGGTTCTCTCAAATATTCGTAAAAATTTTTTTAAAATGCCTGATTCAGCCAGTATATTCATCAAGGTAAATACAGATTTGTTGTTTAAATTTTCAATTACATTTTCAACCAAAATAGGGCTTTTCACACTGTGCTTAAACCCAGGTTATCAACATTCTGATCCCACTTTTAACCCTGTACCATGTAAAACAATGCAGATGTTTACACTTTTCTTTTTACAGTCACAGAAAGACAGATAATAATAATAATGATAATAATAACATTATTATTAGGGATGCACCGATACCACTTTTTCCAGTACTCGCCCGATACCGATACTTTTATTTTTGGTACTTGCCGATACTGGCAAGTACCAAATTATTGCATTTGTACATTTTTTAAATATTGGGTACAGAAACCAAAAGGGTATGTATTCTGTCTCTCTCTCTCTCGCTCTCCCTACCGTTAGGTAACTTGTGCATTGTTTTACTTACTTGTCTTTGACATATCCGACCGAACTATAAACTTTCCAGTGATGTCTGTGAGAAAGATATATTCACTCGACAAGCTCGTGCATCTGCGCCGCCGCGCGCTCAATCCACTCAGCGTGCTTTGTTAATCAGCTCGCGCTCATCAGCTATACAGGCGTTAATACTGAATGTTTAACGTTATATTCATTGCATACATATACTTCGTAGTAGACATCCATAACTCCTTTCTGCTGTCTGTTGTCAGTGTTTCTTTGTTTGAATATGGCGCTTATCACATGCTGTGTGGTATCGGCGTTTGGTATCGGGGCATTTTAACGAGTACGAGTACGAGTACAGGAGGCCAGTATCGGCCCGATACCATCGGTATCGGTGCATCCCTAATTATTATTATTATTACAGTGCATTTTCCCCAAGTTATGTTTAAATTCAATATCTTGGTATTAGAGATTTTGAAAACCCTACATCTATATCCAATATTCAGTCTAAAAAATTCTAAATCTGGAGATATCTGTGTAGTTGTCACGTTACGCTGCCGGAAGGAACACGGAGCCGTGGATAATCGAAAGAGTCTTTATTAATCCAACACAGGGGGTAAATCCAACATAGGGAACAGGAGGTAGACACACGTACATCACTGGTAGACCCGACAAACACTAACTGCACAGACTAGGACTAATAAACACAGGGCAATCAGGGGAACACAGGTGACAACAATGGAACATAATCAAACTAAACGAGGGCAGGAACATAACCAAATAAGGAGACACAGGAAGGACTACAGGAGCAAAACAGGTACAAAAGTCTGTCATTCGACAGTCATTTGTGAGCCTCAGGGCATTCAGGGCTAAACTCTGGATCAGGAGCCCCCTCTAGGCTGAACACGAGAACAGGATGGCGCTCAGGAGGAGTGGACACTTGAGGGTGTTTTCGAGGAGCGGGCACTGGAGGGTGCTTTGGACTGGATTCGGGCGGGTAGGTGGTGAGATGGGCAATAGCCAGAAACAGTCTGGTATGATCCATTAGGGAAACACAACGGAAACAAAAACACAGAGTAAAACGAAAAAACAAACGGAGGGGAAAACACGGATGTAATTGTATTCGGTCGGATCTTCGGTCACGTTACGCTGCCGGAAGAAAGACGGAGCTGTTGATAATCGAAAGAGTCTTTATTAATCCAACACAGGGAGTAAATCCAACATAGGGAACAGGAGGTAGACACACGTACATCACTGGTAGACCAGACAAACACTAACTGCACAGACTAGGACTAATAAACACAGGGCAACACAGGTGACAACAATGGAACATAATCAAACTAAACGAGGACAGGAACATAACCAAATAAGGAGACACAGGAAGGACTACAGGGGGCAAAACAGGTACAAAAGTCTGACAGTAGTGAACATTCAGAATTGAAATTCATTATTATTTCCATTATAGTGATGGATACAAGCGTCCCGCTGTTTTTGTGGCTCAACCTGTCTGAATCTTGGCCAAAGGCTGATAGCTGCTATTACTCAACTGTGAATTCACCAGTTTTCACCCGGACTGCTAATTAACTGCTAATTAACACTGGCAGACTCTCCCCCAATTAGCTCAACCCCCAATTCAACAGCAGTTACTCAGACTAGGTAGTAACCAGTGCTACTGGAGTTCTCCAATGTTCTTTGTCAGTTTAAAATACCATGGGCAGCCTGAAGCTATGTCACTGCTCAGTGACATTTGACACAGTGAAGGCACTGTTGGGCAAAGACATTATGACCCTAATGTTAGTGCACTGCACTCAAAAAGCCCTTTCACTTGTCAAAATATTCAGACGGCAAAATGGTGCCACTCTTACTTGGATGACTAATGCTCTTGTCACCAAGGTTACAGTTTTTATATCACATCATTCTACCTTTAAAATAATCAGACCATTGGCCACATCACATTTATAAGGACACATCACTGTTAAACAAAACTCATAATCAAGATGTTTTTGGAGACTAATTGGTCATCAGATTCTGTCATCATTTAATCACTTTTACATCATTCAAAATTAATTGATCAGAGTTATTTCATGGAATGTATGGGGGAAAAAAAAGCTAACCCAATCTCAAAAATGTGAATATAATTATATTTATAATTTTACATCATTTTAAAGACCGCCTGTGGTGAGAATCAAGTTTTGAAGTTGTTTACATGTTTGTCTAATGTTTTTAATATGCTGAAAGAAAATAATATGTGCAAATTCATCACTCAACACCATTGCCAAGTATTTTCTCTTGGAGGAAACCTCACTTATTTCCTACCGTCACAAACATCTAACCAATCTATCTAACATCTAACCAACCATATCGGGTCAAAGGGTAAAGTGTTTTTGCAGCATTGAGCAATGTAGCCAATCACAGGCACATCTGTTGATTTCTTGAACACAGTGGCCAATCAGAGGTGTTTAAGTTAGTCAGAATCCACTCACCGCTCAAATCGCCTGAGTTTTGTTCAGTACTGATTTTTGCACACTTGTGAATCCTCTCATTATAACAAACAAGGTGTATACATGATGTATAGGCCCCTATGATTTCCACGATGTGGAAAACGCAGACGGAATCACGGAATCCAGCCATAAAAATTTATTTTACTGTATAACACGGAATGTCGCGGAATTTGCCAAATTTTGGAAGCATAAGTCAAAAGTAGGTCAGTACACTTAAATCAAAAGACGATTTGGACAATTTTCTGTGAATATTAAGCTGCAAAAATACCATTTAAATATGAATCCAGCATGTTCTGCCTGTGAATGAATGGCGCAGACATGTCGTTTCGTTTACTACACACATACTGAAGCGTGCGTGACAATTGTGGTGATTTAAGCCTATGCTGCCTCAATATTTGATTACATGAACACATAAACATAATCTCTAGAACTGCTCTGAGAGTCACTTCATGAGCATTTTACTGTTTCTTTTGAGAGAAACTATCGTCATATCAAACAAAAAGAAACCTAAAGGTCTTCACAGTAACCGTCAAAATAAAATATAAGTTTAACTTGAAGAAACGGTGACAGAAATATTACTTAATGTAATGATAGTATTACTACTACTAATCAAATTTTTATTAAACTATTTTTAGAGGAATACAAATGTTTAATAGGCTGTTTAATACTGATTTCAATGAATTAGACAATTGAAATAGAGTTAGATTAAAATAGAGTCTAGGAAAAAGATAAAAAAATGTGGGAAAAAAATAAAACAGATTTTAGTGGGCCCTATGTTAATATAAGATTAATTGTGCAGTGTGCAGCTTCATTGATTATAACTGCATGAAATCACAATGAACTAAGGCGAGTGACAGTAGTGATTGCAAGGGAACTGCTCTTTGTAAGCTCTCTAGGCTATAATCCTGTAACGAGGGAGGTGTGACAATAAAGTGGGGATCCCAATGCAAGGCTTTAATAAGAGCGTAGTCAACAACAGCAAACAACGATGGCAGTGGCAAGGCAAACGAGTAATCCAGAAAATCAGGCAATGGTCAGGCCAGGCAGCAAAACAATCATAAACAAAAATACAGTCCAGGGATGAAAACCCAAAGGCAAGGAAACAGAGAAACTAGAAATACGGAAAACGTAGAAACCACGGAAGAGCTATACAGCATTCAATCACCAGCAAAGACAGAGAGTGTGTGTACTATTCTTACAGTCCTACTAATGTAAGACAGCTGTGAACTGATGATGAGATCTGATGAGAGAGAGAGGTGATGCACTTGATGAGTCCGGGCAAAGGATTAGGGGAAATGGAGTCCTGAGTGAATGGCAAGGTACAGAATGGAGCGCTCTCTAGAGGAGCTCATGGGCACTCCACCTGGAGATCGTGCAGTCCTACTAATGTAAGACAGCTGTGAACTGATGATGAGATCTGATGAGAGAGAGAGGTGATGCACTTGATGAGTCCGGGCAAAGGATTATGGGAAATGGAGTCCTGAGTGAATGGCAAGGTACAGAATGGAGCGCTCTCTAGAGGAGCTCATGGGAACTCCACCTGGAGATCGTTACAAATCCATTCAGAATTTGAATACATTCACTCGAGGATTAATTCTCAAAACTGCAATGAATGACAAAGATATAGCCATTAATTCATTGCCACAGCCATTGTCTAGCGTTTACTATGGCGTTTACTTCTGCTAACTGAGCGAAAATGTAGCAGGGGTCCGTTCTTCGTACCTCGCTTAATACATCTGAGATGAGTTGAAAGATTCCAGATCTAGTAATCGTGATAACTAATCTCTGGCTAATTTGGTTCTTCAAACGAATTTGCGGTTTTTATTAAAATATCTGGATTAAGTTGTCTAAGATTAGTGTGCATTCTCGTGTTCCCCGAAAAGGGCAGATGTATCGATACTCGAGACCACGATCAGCAATGCAACGTAATGACATCATATAATTAAAAAAAGACAGCCATGGAAACAGCCAAGCGAACAAAACTACATGAATGTAATAATAGATAAATTAAATGTGCACTGTTTCCCTATCGAATGGGAACTCGCACTGCGTCCCCTAGAGGACACTTTGGGGAACGCCCTCAGTGTGACCGGTGTCTGAAGTGCATGTGGAAACACGACAATGAACTTGTCATTGGCCCATGACATGTTACTGGTGCGACCAAGAGTATAAAAGGGCACCTGTAGCACACGTCATCAGCTTCTTGTCTTCAGCCGTTTTGTTTGTGTGTGCGTGTGTGACAGAACGTTGAGAAGAAGAAAAAAAAATATATATATGTCTGAGCGCAGTTTTAAAAGATGTGTCCCACCGTGTGAAAGGTACATCACACCTAGTGATTCTCATGAGCTACCTCGGCTGTAATCCTCACAGTATTATATTGTTTGAAGTACATGGGCAGTAACGCTTCTTGCGTTCCCACTTCTTAATTTACTGTGTGCCAGCGCAGGGAAAGATTTTTCTCTCTGTTTGTGTGCACAGATGTGAGAATTACGCGGAGATGGTGGGCTATTCCGCGACTCGCGTCCCACTTCCTCGGCTATGATCCTCACAATATTATAACGGTTGAAGTACATGGGCTGTATCGCTTCTAGCGTTCCCACTTCTTATGACCTGTAAATGCACGGCTCTGATTAACTGTATAGCATGTGTGTAAGACTCCAATACAATTATAAAGTAATTATTTCATCACAAATACATTTTTCAGTGAGTAAACCTCGCTGTGTCTATAGTGTTATAGATGATGACTACACAACATTATAATATTTTTTTATTAATTTTTAAATAATTTTTATTGCAAATTACTGTCCCTGGATCAGTAGGCTATTCTTCTAATAAAGTAGTCATGTGCGGTGGAACCGGCGTCAGCTTTCTGTCATTCAGCAAGCGCTGTGTGTGTGTGTGTCAGTCGCTATTTGTTGTGAGTCTTATTTAGTGTTGTTTGTCCACTTATAAGCTCCATTATTTCAAAGCTTCAACCAAGAAGAAGCATTTGGGCGAGAGCAGGCAGCGATCAGGCTGTGTGTTCCTCCCTGCCCATGCTAAAAAAGGCAAAACGCTCCGCTCTTGCCGGGCACGCTCTGAGGAGTGTGTCCGTGCCTGTGATCTTGTGGTTCCGGTCCCGCTGCTGCTGAGGCACGGCGGCGATTGAGATCGCGGGGATCGCACATGATCTGGCGGACGGGCTCTCCCTATCTCCACCCGCATTCCCTA
The DNA here is from genome assembly GCF_001515625.1 of Sinocyclocheilus rhinocerous. Classification (NCBI taxonomy): domain Eukaryota; kingdom Metazoa; phylum Chordata; class Actinopteri; order Cypriniformes; family Cyprinidae; genus Sinocyclocheilus; species Sinocyclocheilus rhinocerous. The sequence goes on along the minus strand of NW_015641057.1, from coordinate 90,083 downwards.
GATCTAGCGCTCTCTCTCTGGGTTCGGAAGCCCGTGCTGTGGTTTCTTACCCTCCGAGTGAGAACTCGCTGTTCTTCTGACTATGAGAAGTTAGATATACAGGAGCTCTTGGAAAATACATTTAAAAAAAATTCTCGAGTGAGAGCACGCGTTTACCTCTCTTCCTCCTAGGAGGTTGGGGTGGTCAACGGGCTTCTGGGTGGGAGCAGCCCCAACCAACCGTGTTCCAGTTCCTCACTTCACTTCTCGTACTCCTCAGAATTTAGAGTCAGAGTGGCGCTCCCGGGCCAAAGGCTTCTAGCGGAAAGCAAATCTGCGGACCGTCATTCTCGCTGGATAGTCTTTGACTAAAACGTCCTGTGTCTCAATGGGTCCTGCACACTGTAGAAAGAGGCTACAGAATCAGTTCGGTTCTCCTCCGCCTCGTTTCAACAGGGTCCTTCCCACTCTGGTGGGCCCCGAGCAGACTCTGTTAATGGAACAAGAAGTTAACACTCTCTTGAAGAAGGAGGCCATCGAGGTGGTCCCTCCTCTCGACAGACAGTCTGGGTTCTACAGCCGGTAATTCATCGTCCAAAGAAGGATGGAAGTTCCTGAGGTTTGCTTTTTGGGTCAACTGATGGCAGCGGCGTCCAACATGATACCTTTTGGCCTGGTGTACATGAAACCCCTACAGTGATGGCTCAAGACCAAGGAGTTTTTCCTGAGGGGAAACCCGCTCCACATGCTCAAAGTCATGCGGCAATGCCTACGTGCCTTAGACATGTGGAGTAAACTTTGGTTCTTGTCTCAGAGCCCGGTGCTGGCAGCTCCTTGTCGCCGCGTAACGCTAGCGACGGTCACGTTTCTCACCGGTTGGGGAGCGGTCATGAGTGGTCTGTGGAGTGGTCGCCATCTCACGTGCCACATCAACTGCCTGGAGATTAGCATTGAAAGCGATGCCTACGTGCCTTGGACATGTGGAGGAAACCTTGGTTCTTGTCTCAGGGCCCGGTGCTGGGAGCTCCTTGTTGCCGTGTAACACTAGCGATGGACACGTCCCTCACCGGTTGGGGAGCGGTCATGAGTGGTCTGTGGAGTGGTCGCCATCCCACGTGCCACATCAACTGCCTGGAGATTAGCATTGAAACACTTCCTCCCGAACCTAAGAGATCGCCATGTGTTGGTGCGCACCGGCAACACAGCGGTGGTCTCTTATATCAACCACCAGGGATGTCTGCGTTCGCGCCCCCTTGACAGGCTGGCGCACCAGATCCTTCTGTGGTCCCAGGGGAAACTTCTTTCGCTGAGACTAGTTCACATTCCTGGGCATCTCAATATGGGAGCAGACATCCTGTCGAGGCAGGGGCCGAGGCCCGGGGAATGGAAACTTCACCCCGAGGTGGTGAAGCAGATATGGAGAGTTTTTGGCCAGGCTCAGGTGGACCTGTTTGCGACTCGCACTGTCCCCTACTGTTCTCTCTGATTCATCCAGCTCCTCTCGTACTGGACGCTATGGTACAGACGTGGCCGAGGCTTCGTCTGTTCGCCTTTTTCCCCGATCGCTCTGCTCCCAGGAGTTCTGCAGAGAGTGTGCCGGGACGGGGTCCGTCTACTGTTAGTAGCCCCGTTCTGGCTGGTCCTAATATGGTTCTCGGACCTGAGTTCCCTTCTCGATGGGAGGGATCTCAGGAGGGATCTCCTCTCACAGGCGGAGGGTATGATCTTTCACCCCTGCCCGGAGCTGTGGAAGCCGTGGGTGTGGCCTCTGAGGGGGCACAACTCGTAGCTTCCGGTCTCTCAACCGAGGTTGTTGAGACTATCCTCCATCCAGAGCTCCCTCTATGAGGAAACTGT
>NW_015641057.1:86057-86166 GCF_001515625.1 Sinocyclocheilus rhinocerous | reverse complement strand
ATGGTACAGATGGTACAGACGTGGCCGAGGCTTCGTCTGTTCGCCTTTTTCCCCGATCGCTCTGCTCCCACAGAGAGTGTAGAGAGTGTGCCGGGACGGGGTCCGTCTA
>NW_015641057.1:81216-86047 GCF_001515625.1 Sinocyclocheilus rhinocerous | reverse complement strand
CTCCTCTCACAGGCGGAGGGTATGATCTTTCACCCCTGCCCGGAGCTGTGGAAGCCGTGGGTGTGGCCTCTGAGGGGGCACAAGAGGGGGCTTATGGTCTCTCAACCGAGGTTGTTGAGACCATCCTCCAATCCAGAGCTTCCTCTACGAGGAAACTGTATGCCCTGAAGTGGAAGTTTTCACTTCTTGGTGCGGAGACCACCAGCTCGACCCAGTTTACTGCACAGTTGGTACAGTGCTGGAGTTCCTGCAGGCCCGATTCTCTGCATGGTTGACCCACTCCACCTTGAAAATCTACGTGGCGGCTGTTGCGCCTTTGGGCGGGATGTCCCCGCCTACTTTGTCAGGTGCCTACCTGCATTCTGCGACACTCCTGGCTCCTTTCTCTCGCCTTTGCTGTGCTCTTCCACACTAGGCAGGGATTTGTGAGTCTGGCCGTGTGGGCATACTCGTTCCCAAAGCATTTTCCGACACAGCTCTAGTTCCTGAAAGGGAACGTCTCCAGGTTACGAATGTAACCATGGTTCCCTGAGGGAACGAGACGCTGCGTCTCAGTGCCATATTTGTGAGCGCTTGCTTCATTCCTAGAAGCTGACGCCGGTTCCACCGCATGTGCTTTTATAGTTTCCTGGTCTCTACGTCACCCACCTGACGCCGGTTCCACCGCACGTGCTTTTATAGCTTCCTGGTCTCTACGTCACCTGCCTGTGACGTCTCGCCCTTCCTTTGGACTGATTTTACATGTGATTCAGAGCGTGGTCACGGTGAAGGCATTCCCAAAGCGTTTTCCGACACATCGTCTTGTTCCCTCGGGGACCCATGGTTACATTCGTAACCTGGAGACGTTTACATGAACTAAGCCTGCTCCCGTGCAGGTTTAAGCTTAAGGACCTGTTGCCATGACCAACCAATCCAAGATCAAGCCAAATCATCAACAATCAAATCCAGCTAAATGAGTTAGTGACGTATGAAGAACGGGGCCCCAGGTCTAAGCTTCTGTGATTGAATGGAGGCGGGGCTAATTTGTATATTCATAAATCTGCCGTATACTAAATAAGACAAGGATGTAGAGTTATAGTCAAGCCAATTTAAGACATGAATAAACTTTTCAGGAAAAAAAAAAGTTTAAATATGTAATTTTGATGATGAATAATTCGTTTTAAGAGATAAAATTATTCACTGCTGGGAGACTTTAAATATGATATAGTTATATTTGTAACAATTACACAAATTCACATTATTTTAAATATCATATGGTTACATTTAGAATTATTCTAGTATATTTATAAAAATGACTTGTCATTTCTTTGTTTTGTGTCATTAATATACACATCGTATCCTTTGATCTGAGGTGAGAATGTCACCACAGCGGCATTTTGGTGATGCATGAACACAAGTTGACTGCACTGTACTGTGTGTGTGTGTGTGTGTGTGTGTGGGAGAGAGAGAGAGAGGAAGAGATTTTGAAGATACATTGTTATGGAGTCAAAATAATGCCACATATATATGCAAAATAATAAAGTTTTGCAAAAGAAAATAAAGTTTTGCAAAAGAAAATAAAGTTTTGCAAAAGAAAATAAAGTTTTGCAAAAGAAAATAAAGTTTTGCAAAAGAAAATAAAGTTTTGCAAAAGAAAATAAAGTTTTGCAAATGAAAATAAAGTTTTGCAAACGAAAATAAAAGTATTGAGAAAAAATAAATGTGTTTTTGCAAACAAAAATAAAGAATTGCAAAAGAAAATGAAGTATTGCGAGAAAAAAAGAAGTTTTGCAAACAAAAATAAAGAATTGCAAAATATAAATGAAACAGCACAAAAGCAATGATTTTGCAATACATATTTTCCATGGCCATATCTACTAATTTATTTGCAACGCTGCTTTTATTTTGCGTTTCAGTCAAGTTTGAGCTTGCGATACCGTTTTCCCTTTGCGCTTCACGTTTCTGCGCGTCTCGCTTTCGGTGCCTGGATCAGTGAGCTGCGTCTCGGGCCGATGACGTCACTTCCAGGGAGGCATGCCCAGGCCTGTTGTACACGCCCCCGTCCCTTGACTCCACCCCCATGTCAAAACAGTGCCAGAAAGCGAGACGCGCAGAAACGTGAAGCGCAAAGGGAAAACGGTATCGCAAGCTCAAACTTGACTGAAACGCAAAATAAAAGCAGCGTTGCAAATAAATTAGTAGATATGGCCATGGAAAATATGTATTGCAAAATCATTGCTTTTGTGCTGTTTCATTTATATTTTGCAATTCTTTATTTTTGTTTGCAAAACTTCTTTTTTTCTCGCAATACTTAATTTTCTTTTGCAAAACTTTATTTTCGTTTGCAAAACTTTATTTTCTTTTGCAAAACTTTATTATTTTGCATATATATGTGGCATTATTTTGACTCCATACATTGTAGTATTCCTGCCAGTTTAACTTGTGCAGTATCAGTTTGTGTCCTTTATTGGAGTTTAAAACAAATCAAAACAATCACTTTCATCTAAATCCATTAGATGTGTGGCTTAATTGCTGGTAGTGTTGAAAAAAAAAAAAACATTAGGCAGGATGAAACACTGCGGTAAATAAATAAACATATTGTTGCATTCTTCAGTATTAAACTGTCTCATGCCCTCAGCTTTATGAAGGTCGCTTGAAAACTAAATCAAGAATCATTATGTACACCATTCGTAAATAACCCTTCACATTTATAACCAATTGATATGAGACGTTGGGGCAAAAGGTTTGGCCATTTGTTTAAATTGGGGATGGGTTTGAAGTGAAAGACAGATATCCAAGTTATGGTAATGAAATGAAGTCAAAGAGTAATACAGCCTTTGAACACTAGATTTAAACCAATTTATGCACACACAACATACCCCATGTGCATTCTCTACAGAGAGAGAGAGAGAGAGGAAAAAAAAAAAAGTAAACTGACAGAAAAGTATGCTGAAAATTACTTGTGCAAGAATAGGGATCTCCCTGAAGCTTTAAATCAGCATGCACTAAGAAAATAAATAATAAATAACTATACAGCTATACCATTTTCATTTGATGCTTTATTTGAACATTCAAATGCCCCACAAACTTACACAAAATACACTTTTATAAATACACATTTTTAAAATGTTTTTGGGTAACACTTTAGTATAGGGACCAATTCTCACTATTAACTAGTTGCTTATTAGCATGCTTATTATTACCATATTGGCAGTTTATTAGTCCTTATAAAGCACATATTTTGCATGACCATATTCTACATCCCTAATCCTACCAGATACCTAAACTTAACACCTACCTTTCTAGCTATTAATAAGCAGCACATTAGGAGTTTAATGAGATAAAAGTTGTAGTTAATGGTTTGTTAACAGTGAGAATTGGACCTTAAAATAAAGTGTGACCTGTTTTTGCAGATGGAATTTTCATGGAATTGAATACACTGTTTGAAAGAAAAGTGCAAAAAAAAAAAAAAGATTGTCAGTTGGACAGTACTCTCAAAAGGACATTGTACCTTCTTTATAGGGATGCACCGATACCGATACTGGTATCGGTATCGGGCGAGTACTGGAAAAAGTGGTATCGGTGCATCCCTACTTCTTTACCCTGAAAAGATGTGTATTATAATATTAGCATCATACTAAGGTACTGATATGCACCCTTTAGGGATAAATAAGGTACAGAGGTGTCCTTTTAAAGGTATTGACCCAGTAAAAAGCTGTTGTATGTCTAAAGGTACATTTTTAGCACATTTTATTCTGAAGGTGTATGATCTGTATGTTCTATGAATGAAATCCCCCCCCCCCAAATAAATAAACAAACAAACAAACAAATAAATAAATAAATAAAAATGTATAAGGGATAATAAACAGTTAGCCGTGCATTAAATTATTTTAAATGCGTGACGTGAAGGCAAAGAACTGCCCGACGCAAAGTGGATAAAAAGCGGTTCCTCTTCAGGAACTCGAGCTGCGTAGGAGGACGCTTTGGGAACGCCCTTCAGCATGACTGGCTCTGAACCATGTGTGTAATCAGTCCAATGGATGGGCGAGACGTCACGGGCGGGGTGACGTAGCGACCAGGAAGCTTAAAAGCACCGTGCGGTGAAACCGACGTCAGCTTTTTGTCATTCAGCAAGCGCTCTGTGTGTGTGTCAGTCTGATATCTGTTTGTGAGTCTTATTTAGTGTTGTCTGTCACGAAATCATAAGCCAAAACCGAACACCTAAGGCGAGGGCAGGCAGCATTCAGGCTGTGTGTTCCTCCCTGCCCGCGTTACTTTACGGTTGGGGATACACACAGTTTGTTTGTTGTCTGCTTGGGTGCGAAGCACGCAGAGGGATCCGGTGGAGGGAATGTAGACGGGCGAGTCCCTATCTGCTTCCTTAACCACCAGATCCGGCACCCGCTCTCGGGGTTTCAGAAGCCCGCGCTGCGGTCCTTCCCCCCAGGGAGAGGGCGCAACGTTCCCCTGTCTTTCTCCGAGGAGATTGATACGGAGAGCGTCAAAGAGCTCGCCAGTTACACAAGCATCAGTTACACAAGCATATTATGCCTGGTATTATAATGAGCAGCATTAATGTGGAGCAGAGCTCGCGCAGTCGGCTCTTGGGGGGCGGATTGTGCTTTTCCCACTGTTAAGCGCTCCGCTCTCACCGGGCACGCTCCGAGGAGTGTGTCCGTGCCTGTGATCTTGCGAATGCGGTCCCGCTGCTGCTGAGGCACAGCGGCGACTGAGATCGCGAGGATCGCACATGATCTGGTGGACGGGTTGGAGACGGACTACAAACTAGCGTACCAGATCCTTGTGTGGTCCCAGGGCAAACTTCTCTCACTGAGATCAGTTCACATTCCTG
>NW_015641057.1:39724-80335 GCF_001515625.1 Sinocyclocheilus rhinocerous | reverse complement strand
TCTCTCAACCGAGGTTGTTGAGACCATCCTCCAATCCAGAGCTCCCTCAACGAGGAAACTGTACGCCTTGAACTGGAAACTTTTCACTTCTTGGTGCGGAGACCGCCAGCTCCGACCCAGTTAACTGCCCGGTTGGTACAATGCTGGAGTTTGAGCACTGGACGCATACGTCCACAGAGCTTCCCTGTGGAGAAGGGCGGATCAACTGCTTGTGTGCTATTGGTCCCCCTAAGAGAGGTCTTCCAACTTCTAAACAGACCCTCAGACGGTGGATAGTAGATGCCATTTCGATCGCTTATGAGTCCTCTGATCTCCCTTCGCCTTTAGGGGTCAAGGCTCATTCTACTAGAAGTGTGGTGGCCTTCTTGGCAGGTGTCTTGATGCAGGACATCTGCGACGCTGCGTGATGGTCCATGCCCCTAACCTTTGTCAGGTTCTATGGCTTAGACATGCAAGCCACTCCTGGCTCTTCTGTTCTCTTGCCCTAGCTGTGCAGGCTTCCACACTAGGCGAAGATTTGAAAGTCTGGCGGCGTGGGCATACTCGTTCCCAAAGCGTCCTCCGATGCAGCTTGAGTTCCTGAAGAGGAACCTCTCAGGTTACGCATGTTACCATGGTTCCTGGAGGGAACGAAACGCTGCGTCTCGGGGCCATACTTTTGGCATCTCTGCCAGCGCTTGCTTCACTCCTAGAAGCTGACGCCGGTTTCAGCGAACGTGCTTTTAAGCTTCCTGGTTGCTACGTCACCCCGCCCGTGACGTCTCGCCCATCCATTGGACTGATTACACACGTGATTCAGAGCCGGTCACGCTGAAGGGCGTTCCCAAAGCATCCTCCGACGCAGCGTCTCGTTCCCTCGAGGAACCATGGTTACATGCGAAAACTGAGACGTTTTACTGCATACCTGCCAGCCAATCAGAATCCAGTATTCAGACAGACCATGGAATAAATATATATATATATTATACATTTATATATAAAGCTGGTTGCTACTAATGGGAAAAACAGGTTGCAATGAGCTGTATCACAATGCAAGGCAAGTAAAGTGTATCCTGTAGTTAATGTATGGTCTAGACTCTAGAGGATCCTGGTATATGTTGCTTAGCTAACAGTTTCATCGTTCTTCTCTGGAACATTTTGAAATGCATGAGGCAGCAGAAGGCAGGGCATGTATTGATTGTATTGCTGAGAATAGAGCATACAGGCACGGCGCCCAGAGCTTTGTCATATACAGTACAGGATGTATGTGGATAATGCAGTGTTCCATTCAAAGTCAGATGTGGCTATTTCTGTTTGATATCTCCTACTTCCGACCACAAAAGCATTCCATTACTCGACGCACAGAAGGTGACGTGTGTGTATATATATATATATATATATATAAAGCAATTCTGGCATTCACTTTAGAAATGTCAACAAAGGCAACCAAATCTCCTGGAAACCAAACTGAACGGGATAAATGACAGTATGCAGACTAGCATTTGTTTTGCAGGTGCACAATTATCAACCACAGAGCTTGTTTACAGTGTTTTACACATTTGCAATCACAAACAGGTTTTTATTACCAGCTGCATAAAGCTGATTATTTATCATTGTCTACAAATCCATGGATGTTGCCATGCTTGCTTTTACATCACCCACAGTTTCAAACTTCCCAAGACCAAGTGGCATTTTTATTATTATTATTATTATTATTATTATTATTATTATTAATGATAATAATAATAATAATAATAATAATAATATGAATAATAGCACTTTTAACAACTATATATATATATATATATATATACAGGTGCATCTCAAATCCTCGAGCCAGGGTTCGAACTCGGGACGCCTGTAGTGCAATGTAGAGCTATATATTGGTGTGCTACCCACAAGGCTATCGACACCAACTGGACTCTGCAATTTTTCTCATGTGACCTCAGATTGAGGTCTTACATATGTGTGTCAAGTTTGGTGTAAATATCTGATGGTGAGTCGAAAACGTAAAATTTTTTGATAATTATTTATATTCACTCTCCAGATCATTTTTCTGTGCTGGTTTGGTTCTGATCAGGCAAAAACCCAGGACTAGTTTGCAAAAGTAGCTTCTTCAAAAAATCTGGCACATGCCTTTTATTCGTCTTGACCCAAGGATTCCCATGATATAATACACGAGTCTGCGACAAGCTCTTTAGGAATTATGAGCAATTTTGTACTTTTGATCGCTGTAGCGCCCATGTCAGGCCGATTGGTGCGAGCCTTTGTGATGTTGTAGTACTACCATCTCTCAAAGTTTCAGATCACTACACCTTAAGGTTTGGTCTACCCGATCACATTTAGGTCAGAATGATGATCTTGGAAAATCTTAATTACAATAGGGTTTCAGCGCTACCCGTTTGAACCCCTAAAAAGAATATCCCACATTTGACATTGATTGCTGAAATCACGTTTTAAAGTTTTAAATTGGAAGCCTGATAAAGCCTGGTAAAATGTTGCAATTTACCAAGGAGGAAACTGGAAAACTTGTTCAGCATCAAAGTGTTTGGTGAGCATGTCAGAGATTATGGTAAAACTAGCGGGATAAGAAATGTGTGACGAATCAGCTCGTTGGGAAATATGAATAATTAATCATAACTAGTTATAATTAATTATAAATATTTAGATCCGCTGTAAGTATTTACTTGACCTCTCAGGGTCAACTTGTCTGTCAATTCTAAGAACGTTAATTTCCTGGTTAAGGGAAATAACTTTCTTACTGTACAACTCTACACAGAGCCTGTAGCATAAATCTGCATGATTAGGGACTCCAGTTATGAGCAAACAATGAACAACGTCGTGTGATACAAGTAAGACTTTATTAACTACATAAACACTTAAACTAGTCTAACATACTACATAAACATAAACACTTAAACTAGTCTAACATACTACATACACACACACACGCATACAGTTGGTATAGGAAAGGGTTAAAGCTTAAGCAGTAAAGAGCAGAGAAATAAAAATATGAAGTTATGGAACCATTTGATATTCAGCAGATTTACAGCCTAAAGGAAACATCAGATTCTTAGTTCAAACACACCTTTGTAAAAAGGTGCAAATGATACCTAATGTATCAATTAATAAGACTAAGTTGATACTTGCACGTCTCGTCTGTCTGAAAGAGAGGCTTGATGCAATCTGAAGGCTCACGTGGATCTTTGCTGAAGTTGGTTGATGAAAAAGAACCAGTTTGAGTCAGAGAATCCCGGTGAATGGAAAGTCAAGGCCGAAGCCTGGCACGAACTTAGGGTGTCCTGGAGCGCTTGCTCACATCTTCATCTTCTCAGAATTCAAACAAAGGAAGAGGGGGGGCCTGGTGTCGTTCGCAGACATCCTGGCACCCAGTTTATTGGGTGAGGGGTCTGTGACGATTTGTTAATCTAATTAATAACTAATTTGTTAAATCAAATGCAAAATTGTGTGTTTGATTGGTCCAGCTACAAATGTGCAGAGAAACTAAAATTCTGCCTTCTCTGGCTGGCACATATTGATACTGTCCATATGCCAGCTCTAAAATTAGCCTGTGTTGGCATAACATGACTGTTGAGCAATATGATAATTAATTAGCATAATAGTGTTGACTGTCATCATTCAATGAAAGACAACAAGCTTGTTGAGTGTCCAGATTCTGAAACAGAGCTACAGCAAGTTTCCAGCAAGTTGCATTAATACAGGAAGTGACTGGAGAAACATAATTTCCTGTTTAGATGATACAGATAAAGAGTGATTTGAGGTTGAGTAAATGTGAGGAGGCCACATACAGTTAAACATATCAAGAAGGAACACAATTATACAATTTTGGTCATACTTATGGGAGCAGAAACGTGATAGTTGTATGATATTAGTACATCAAGGGCCAATTGACACAGAACATTTTGTTCTTAAAATCATGAGAAGCAGAGTAGTGGAATGAAATTGTTTAAAAATAAAAGTGAAAGATTCATAGACCGTTTTTTGTTTTGCACACAATGCAGCAAACACATCTGCCTAGCGCAGGTTTATATAGAAAAACAATGGAATATGTTGGAATACAAAAACAAATTTCTGTCTAAACAGGTGCAAAGTTTTTTTGTTTTCTTTTCCACGCTTTATTTTACAGTGTCTTTGTTACAGTGCAATTATAAGTATTGAGTAATATTGATTAACAACATGTACCTACTAAAGGGTTAGGTTAGGGTTTGGTTAATGGTTATCACATTTAATTATGCATAATTTACTGTTATTACTAGTAAATACATGTAACATATGTAACAAGTATACTTAAAATAAAGTTTTCTCTAAATCTGAGCATAGTTGAGCCAAGCAGCTTCTAGATAAATATTAAAATATATTTTTCATCTGACATTTCATCTGACAAAACAAAAAAAAGTTAAATTTAACTGGACATACACTAACAACACCAGTAAAAGGTGAAGTGTCTTCTCCTCTTTTTATAGTGATTATGTTTATAGTTCTATTTAATTTGCGCTCCTAATTATATATGGTAATATGGTTGGTTGCATATTATTATTCGCGTTTGCTATTGCTCTTTCCCTGCTGTCCACAACCTAACTTAGTGAGATTTTATGTTGTGTGACCTACTAGTGGAGGAAACGACTGGCAGCATGTTTCTCCAAAGCCTCCCTATAAAACATCCCACCTTACCTGCCGTATTCCTAGTTCCCGTTAAAAGCTATGCAATCCCATCAGAGTTCCTGCTTCTGTCCAGCAACACATGTGATGTCCATCATCAGGCTGTCTGAGTGCTTTCCCAAATACCCAAAGGACTGACAAAATGCTGCGATAGATTTTTGGCGAAAGGTCAATTGCAAAAGTCCTGAAAAAAGAAGAACAAATTGCCATTGACTCAAGAAGTTTGGAAACTGAGGACAAAGTGGACTGCAAAGATCAAAATGTCCCTAGACATCATGATAGGAGAAATAGCGTGCAATGAAGATTAACTAGACAGATTTACTGATCTGTAAATATACAGTACACACACACAAGCAAATTTATGAATATTACTTGCCAAACCAGCCACTGTCAGCACAAAAACACCTCCTCTTTGCCAAATCTATTTACTTTTGTTACAATTTACTACAGGCTTTTCCAGTTTAAGTACAACTGTTTCTTTTGCTTTGGTCACTAACTCTTGTTTGCCTGAAATTGCAGGCCCACAGGCTGCTAGCCTGACCATGATTCACCTATTGGACTGATCCCCACTCTTCTGCAATCCTGGCCAGTGCTTGATCCAGTCGGATAACGAAGAGATTGATAACAGACCTATTGAGATAGAGCGCTCCCTCATTGTATTTGCCAGCCTGTAAATCAGTGAGGTAAGCCACCAGCCTACGCTAGCTGAGCCAGAAGTAAATTGCTGTTTACTCCAGAGCCTGCGGGTGTCCTTTAGGCCAGAGAGCCCCTGGTCGCACTGTAACTCAAGAGCTGTGTGTCATTATATACAGGGAACTGATCAATAGGTGCAGGGAAATCCATAGGAAATCTGGGTAAAACCTGCGCTTCATTCCTCAGCTGTCCGACTGAATGACAGCACTATGCTGTCAATAGATGCTGATTCAGTTTTTGGTTTAGTGATGGTCTACTTTTGGAATGCAACACTCCAATACTTCCGAAATATTTAAAAAATATATAATGTAAAGTGTTTGCTGCATGCAACAACAAATATTTGCTACAGTAGACTGTTGTCACATAATTTCACTACATTTTAAGGCTGGGAATTGCCATAGATCTATTCAAGATTCAATATTACAGTTATATTTAGCTGTTAATTCAATATTTATTGTGCTTTTTTAAATATTTAATGCATTTAGCATTTTGCCGAATGTTCTGGATATTGATTTCTCTTCACCAATTTAAAATAAAATAAAATAAAATAAAATATTTAACTAATAAATTAAAACAATACTGTTTAATGACGTTTTTCAGCTTTAAATACATACAAATAGTGAAAACCAAAGAAACACAAAGAGTTCTTTCAAAATGTAATGGTGAGGCTTAAGCTACTTTTTTTTAATGCTGTTTGATTATTATTAATAATGACACCGTAGACCACAGCAGGTCTTTTTATCCTGCATTTACGCTGAAAGACATTTATTTCAACATACTAGATGTTCTGTTTTACCTGTTTACAATCCCTTAAGACTGAACTGACTGTGTTTACATGAATGTTTGCACAAAGGCAAATACCTAAAGCTTGTGTCTTAAAACACATTTTAAAAGTTGACCTTCTTTTAAGTTAACACTGTGCTCACATGTGAAACGCTGCCAAAAATGTGAAGTGTGAAGTGAAAGATGTCCGTCTAGCACAAGGCTATTCTATTCCAGTCCTGGAGGGCCACGACCTGAAGAGTTCAGCTCCACTTCTAATTAAACACATCAGAACCAGCTAATCAAGGTCTTCAGGATTGGTTAATTATTCCAGGCAGGTGTGTTTGATTAGGGTTAGAACTAAACTCTGTGGGTCATGGCCCTCCAACTATGGAATTGAATAGCCCTGGTCCAGCATTCCTGTTTACACAGGAAATAAGGAAATGGAAAAGAAGTGCAGTGGAATGGAAAATATTGTACAGGAAAAGTGCCTTATGGCAGAAGGTGACGTCTATGAAGGTAATATGTATGATCACCTCTGAATAAAATGCACCCTTGACTAAAAATAAATTTTTCATTATAGTGACGATTTAAAATAAAATCTCAAGAATCATGATTTGTAACAGAATGATTTTTTCCATACCCCTATAAACAGCATGTTTAATAATGTGAGTGGAATCCAGGTATCATTGTGGAAATTATATTTCTTTACTGCGTTACAGCAAAAAGTAATATACTACTGTAATATTATTACTTTTGTAATGCGTTACTCCCAACACTGTCAATAATGCAAAATGACAATAGTAAACACTCAATGTTCAGTTGAAGGCCGTTCATCATTGAATTCAATGATGTCATCATTCAGCTCAGTTCAGTTTAAATAGTGTCTGTGCAATCAATTCGATGATATCGCTGGAATTTAAGTGTCCTCAACTAAGCAAGCCTTAGGTGACAGCGGCAAGGAACCAAAACTCCATCAGTGACAGAATGGAGAAAAAACCTTGGGAGAAACCAGGCTCAGTCGGGGGGCCAGTTCCAGACGAAACCAGCAGTTCAATTCCAGGCTGCAGCAAAGTCAGATTGTGCAGAGGACTCGACTGGTTCCTGTGGTCTTGTCCCAGTGGCCTTCTAGGAGACACTGGGGATCTGTCTCTGTGGCTCATCTAGTTGTCCTGATCTCCGCTGACATTCAGGGCTGTCGAGGTCATCTCTAGGTGCTGATCCATCACACTTTAAATATTGCTTTGCATCACACTTAAAATATTGCTTGAGTGGGGGATGGGGTTTGCTGCTCATTAATAGTAAGTAAGGTAAGTTTAGGTATGAGGTAGGATTAAAGGATCTAAATTATGGTCATGCAGAATAAGCCATTAATATGTGCTTTATAAATGCTAGTAATATGTTAATAAGCAACTAGTTAGTAGTGAGAATTGGTTCTTAAAATAAAATATTTCCACAATCAGATTTAATGCAAATTCAGTTGAATTTCTACCCTGCACATTCCTCATGCACACAGCACACTATTTACTGCAGCAGGGCTACTGAGGCCACACTGTAAAAGAGAGCAAAACAAGTAATGAAATATGTGAAGGGCAAACATGTAGCTTCAACAATATACTTCTCAAAGAAACAAACAAAAAAATAAAAATAAAAAATAAAATAAAACAAGCGCACCACACACACTGAAGCTCCTGAAGCCCAGCATTCCTTGATGGGGTGAGGCTGTCATCATGAACAATAGTCTACTGGAGGAGAAAGAGATGGCCATATCCCAGCCATGGAAAGTGCCATCAAGATGATGATGTGTTCTGGGAGTGACCATTAGCTTGAGAATCCTCAAAGCAAAAGCAGCAGCTATTGCCAAGATAGAAGGGAATGATGCTGTCTTGTCAGATGCTCAGTTTCTGTTTGCTGAGCTCAGAGAAGAAATACAAACTAGCCTGCCCAATGTGTGTTTAATTTATTCAACATTCATGCTTTTTGTTTTCAATGAAAGTATAGATTAAAGTTATATTCACAAAATCAAGTCAAAAATTTATAAACCAAAAAAAATAAAGAAATTAAAGTATTTTTTTTTAAATGTAATAATTTGCATGCATGTCTGCTTTTGACCTGCACATAACAAAATGTTTATATTTGTGTTGGTATATGATACAGTTTGTATGAAATACTGCAAATTTGACATTGACCTACTATGTAATTGCTGAAAAAAGCACCAAATAACAGAGCATATGTTAAATACTGTATCCCAAAATGCAGTGTGAACTTGACCGCCTATTTCCACTCTGATCAAGGCTTCAATATTTGGATAGTAAGCATGACCCCATTAGCTCCTGCTGTAGTAACAACACTTTTTGGACTCAAAAAGCATATCTCTCATTTAAAATTAGTTGTGTATTCTTCTGACTAAATAATTGTATGTCCAAAATTGAAATAATTGCATAACTCTTTACAATATCACAACATGTGATGCCTTTCTAGCATATTACTGGAAATGTGCTGAAAAATAGTACACCACCACAGTATATAATAGGCCTGTACTGTACAGTATACAATATGTAGTAGTATTCCTTTCTGAACACAGTCATTGTTCTTGTATGGAGTACAAGGTAAGCATTTTTTGAATGACAGTTTTGAATAATGATCTGTCTTATTCAGCATTTGCTCACAAAACGGCACGTTGTACTCACAGAAGCAATAGTAAAAGGATTTCCCTCATGCATTGGATATGAGAGGCGTTAAGCTGTTTGTGCAGCGTTAGAGAGACGGCGCTCTGGGTTCTGCTCAGGCCTGACAAACCCATGAGTTGGATAAGCCCTTGCTAGGTGCCAGTCCACAGAGATGCTGACAGATACAAGGGCACTAAGTCCTTTCTGGGCTATCACCTAGCCTGCTACTGGAAGATTCGGGCGGATTATGTTGACACGGCGGGGACACGGCAGTCAACTGCATATGACTGAAGCGGCGGATCGTTACGGCCCTCTCTTTTTCTAGACCACACCTCGCAAATGCAGAAATGCCTTTCTCTTCGCTTGTCTACTGCTATTTTCCACGTCTTGGGAATTTCTGCCTTTTTCTCTGTGTCGTTTGCTCTCTGAGGAAATGTACGTGTGACCTTACCAGGCTGATTTTGATTCATGTGTGTATTTCTCTGTTTACGCTATGCCGGTTTTACTGATGATCGATTTGATGACTTCACAATGACTTCAGACTTCCGCTGGGACACCGTGCTTCCTTTCCAAACTATTTCAAATGGCCTGATATCTTATGCATAAGCTCTTAATAATTGGATGCCATCAATATGTGTAATCTGTGCTGAATAAAACATAGACCGCAAAGGTGCTTCAGAGGACAATGTTAGAGAGAATATTAAAATAAATATTAGTGATGCACTCACTGAAATTCTTGGCTGATGCTGAAAATTGTCATTTTCAATGATTTATGTTTGGAATAACAATCTATTAAAGGGGCATTCAGTAGTGTTTTTTTAGCTAGCGTTGCCATCAGTGCTTTTCGTTTATTTTAAGTACTGATGTCACAATGGTGCTACATGCTGCACTGCCGACTAGCATCATAGTAAATATGATTTCACCTGGATCGTTGATATGCAAGGTGCTTTTCTCCATGTCAAAATTACTCTTGTCCAATATGTTGCAGTTTCAGTTCAAGTCAAAGACAGAAATTACAGAAATTGTATGGCACTCTTTGGTGCAGTGCTAATGCATATATAATTTCACCCCAGATGAGCAAAGTTACATTAAAAAGAAAGAAGAAGAAGAAAACAATATGCAGGAAACTTTGTAAGAAGTCACATTTGCACTTCCTATCTGCATGCATGTGGTGTCCTCACATTGTCAGTCAGCACTGACTGTCCTGCTCCTGGTTTCTGTCCCTCCATAGCTTCTATATATAATCCCTTATTTCAAATATTTTGACAGTGCATTATCATCCTATAATATTCACAGCTGCCAAGAAATCATACCAGTAGGATAAATTATTCTAAACTGATGAACAGCTTCTAAAAAAAACTTTTTTAGTATGTATGTCTGTCTGTCTGTATGTATGCATTCATTTATTTATATGGTCACTACGAACCAACATTTTTGGCTTAACCGTTTCTTAAAATGTAGCTGTGCATTGTGAAAAGGAAGCACTGTTAAAATGAAGTTAATTTTATTTCATAATCTCACATGATTTTCATTAGAGAGTATTAGTTTAATTTTAGATGAGTGAAGCCATCACTATAACTGATCAGGGTCTTTATTTGTCCCAGAAAGCCTTTGTAGCAGTCGGCTGGAACTCTAATTAAAAGATGATAAAGCTTCCACCATTCATTTTGTCAGATTAGATGTTTTAATAAACTTTGAATCTCGTGGTACTTTACAAACTCCAGAGGATTTTCCTTCAAGTAATGGTAAAAATCTAATTTAAATGCTCTCCTGTTCAGTTGAGGAATTTAATTAGTTATCTTACACCAGATGAACCAAATCACATCAGTAAATACAATTTGGCAGAAAAAAAAGTCATACATTATTGTGCTCTTAGCCATGTTTCATTTTAATGAGTGCCTAACGGTCTTATTATGAACATGTATTAGACACATAATCTAATTTGTGATGTGTTCATTAATCATTAAATAACATGAAGCTTGTTTTGGAAGCCATCATTATCCTAAGCATAAAAAATTTGTCTCACCAGCAGTATTTCAATACACACAAACTACTCTAGACAGTAGACCCAGTGCTCATTTTAATTGTATTGCTTGTAGGGGAGAATGATATTCAACTTCACCACTTAATGTACCTTGAACTTCATTCAAACTGTCTTTTGTAGGGTATTTCAGCCTTAAGTGTGCTGTCTGAAACTGAAAAGGTAATTGCGACTTTTTGTCTCACAATTTGAGTTTACATCTCATAATTGTGACGTAATTGTTTTTTTGACAAACACGAAAGAATCACACAAACGTAGTCTTATTGAAGGTGCGGCCACCTTCATATGACAAATGTTTAGTGTTTCAAAAGTCACATTGCCATTCTCCGAGGACTGTCCATTTAGTTACTGACTGCTGTCTATTAGCCCTCCAGCAATGGCAACTTATTTGCAGAGCGTGCCTTCAGACTGAAGATGGACATCATCATGGACATCCTTTGATTTTTGTGTTTTTATTTTTATTTTATACCTTTGAAGGATTTTAAGTTATGGGGTTTGGAAATCTATGGAGGCTTATTTACACCAGGGGATACTGAAAATGTAATTGCAACTTTTTAATCTAACAATATGCAAGTTTATATCTTGCAATTATTTTTTTTCCCACCATGAACAAATACAATATCTCATATTTATATCTCATATTTATATCTTACAACTTTGAAACTTAGATTTTTTTTCTCACAATTGCAAGTTTATATCTTACAATTCTGAGTGTATATACAGACAAATAAAATAGAATTGTGAATAAAAAGTCAGAATTTTGTGATAAAAGTCTCAATTATATTTTGTGGTAGAAATGGAAGCGTCAGCGCAAGTTGTACTAGGAAGACTTAATGCTACGTCACATATTACAATTAGATCTAGCCAATCGGCACGCAACACGAGGGATATAAAAGCCCTCTACTCACCCTTCATTGTGTTTGCAGATACTGCCGCTGTCGTTTCTAGCGCAAAGTGTCGCTTGACTTCTTGCCTGACTTTCCCTGGGTCGCTCGCATATAGTCAAGTCTGTCTTCTGTGAACGATTGCGAGTTTGACATTCCTCTCAAATTCACACTAGATCGTTGGCATTGCTCTGGCGTCGCGGTGAATGTTTGCGGTCGTTTGGTAGTGTTGCCATACATGGAGGTGTTGGAGTTTTCTCGGCGGAGGATGTGAAACATTGGCGGTTTACACGGGTCCTACTTCTTGCCTTATCTTTCCGCAGACGTTTTCCTCTTTTGTTTTTTTATCCGCCATCTCTATCTTTCTGTCGCTCGGCTCGGCTAATGTCCGTCCCATGCACTGAAAGCTCTCTCCTCCACATCACGAGTAGACACGCCCCTTATTGCTGATTGGCTACAAGTTTGTTTTGCTATTCGGCCCGAATCAGTTTTCTAAAGTGTTTTTGAAAAATCACATACCCTGCCTTTAAGTCTCTCCTGTTGCGTAGACCATCTCTGCAAAGATGTCCTTGCTGTCTATTTCTGCATAAGCGTCCTCTGAATAACAGCAAGAATGTAAACGGACATGTTTTCTTGCTATGCTCAAACATGAAAGTTTCCCAATGCACAATATATTGACTTTTCACATCACATAGTTTATGGAAACATACACAGGCTATCAATGTAATTGCAGCCGTCGGGCCTTCACTTCACATGGCCTATCGAGGTTTCACATTACTCACCCTATCGCGGCCTTTGCTCAATTTGGCCTATTGCGACCATCAGGTAAGTGTGACTATTATTATTTACGTAACTCTGCCTATCATTGTCCTTCGCAAAATTGGCCTGTAATGACTTTTCTCATTACATGAACTACGCTGTCTATGTGTTAAATGGCATAATGTGGCCTGTCATGAAATAGCTCACACGGTCATTCGTTTGTAAATATTTATGCATTTTGTTAAAACGTAATGCTGTATGTTTAAGGTAAATTAAGCAAATACAGGTGGTGGTGTCATACCTAATCATTACATCTACTCTTTCACAGACTCTTGCGGCCTTCCGTCACGGCTTTTAGTGGCTATCCTCTCTACGGCCTTTTGTAGCCTTTCTCTCACGGCCTATCGGGGCCTTTCTCTCTGCGGCCGGTTCAGTTCCATTTAGTCACCTTTTAGAAGCTGTAGTCGGTCACCGCCTCAATACCCCAGCCACTACTGCTTAGTGGCTATCCTCTCTACGGCCTTTTGTAGCCTTTCTCTCACGGCCTATCGGGGCCTTTCTCTCTGCGGCCGGTTCAGTTCCATTTAGTCACCTTTTAGAAGCTGCGGTCTGTCACCGCCTCAATACACCAGCCACTACTGCTGTTGAACGTGGAGTTCAAACATCAGCCTCAAGCTACTGGGAAGATGGTCATCCTCCGCATTTGAATCATACATTAGACCTGAACCACAAACCATCTCAAAGGTTCAGCCGATAATATCAAGCTGTCCTCAAGGTAATCTATATGCAATTACTGGTGGTGGTATAATACCTATTCATATTACTCCCAACAACCTCTATGGTTTACTGCACCTTAACTTGGCCTTTCTTTCTGTGGCTTGTCTTTCGTGGCCTTCCCCTCTGTTGCCTATTTACATGGCCTCCCTCTCTGTGCCCACTGAGGCATTTCATTCCATGGCCTCTTGGCTTTCTCACTATGGCCCATCTGGGCGTCTCCATCCGTGGCCTATCTAGGCCTTTTTCTCCACGGCCTTTGTGGCATTTTCGTCTTTCTTTTGGGGTAGGCTCCGCCCTGCCTTCGTCTTCGGCAGGAATAGCTGGAATCTACAATGTCTGATTCAAGCTACGGATGGGGCCTACGCCAAAATAATTATGTTCTTTGTATTGGTTTTGTAAATAAATACTTTGGAGTTCTATGTTCACCTCCTGAGTCTTTCTGGTAGAAATAAGCTTTTATAGATATCTTCTATGCAGCCTACATACACTGTTAGAATGTTTACCATTCCAAATTAAACCAACAACAACATCACCATTGTAGTATTTGCATAATAAATTGTTATTGGTCTTCTTTCCTGCATTTATTTGCATATTGAATTGTGGTCTTTTACTTGTATTTAACCATGCTTTACACTGTATTACAGTGCTATGTGTAGACTTAAGCCACAAGAAACATGGTGCTCTTTCTTATACAAACTTGGGCATTCTGTTACCCTTTCCACCTCTTCCTTATCATGTCTAATCATCTCCTCTCCTCAAGAAATGAACTAGAGTCAAGTAGTTCTGCACATGCATCCAAGAGCCCAGATAAGCATGCTCTAAACTGTTGGACTGTTAATTAGGAAGACATACAGGCAGTGAAAAAAAAAAAAAAAATATATATATATAGGTCAGAAACTAGCGATAGCAGGAGTCCAAAACATCCACCATGTTCTGCCCCAGGCTTATCACAGAGCCCTGAAACTGAGACACAGTAAGGTAAGCTGATGTAACCTAAGAAAATGCATTGCTGTTGCTCGAGTCTCTGTCTACACAAGCTGTTTCTATGTCCACATGTCTAATCTAGTGGGTGGACAGTTGTCAGAAGAATGTCCAAGGTGTCTTTTCTAATGGTTTGACCTGGCATTCGATTTATCCGGCACGTGTTCAATTTCCGGTGTGTTCATCTCAGTGGTATGTTAGCAATATTTAGAGGTCACCAAGAGAGATGGGCAGCAGATGCACACCGCAGCAATTATGGAGGATAAACCCTTAAAGGATAAAGACCTTCCACAGCTCAGGTTTCATCTGCTGTACGAATGAGCTGGTTAGTAATTCGATGAGAGTCAGAAGGGTTCGTGACAGGCTGTGGTGCTGGCTAACCTTAACAACCAGCAGAGCATCTCGCCATCACAAACTTTCCTACCTTTTTACTTATCTACTAATAGATCAAATTACTTATAGGCAAAGGCTATGGTCACACTCAAAGCCAAAATGACAAATTTTTCTCAAATTCTTGGTAAAGGTTGTTCACACAACCTTTTAAATGTGGTCCATATGAGATATTTGTATGAACACTGACACTGGCTGGTGGCTGATCTACCATCCAGTTTTCATCTGATATGAACACCGGGGGCAGTAAAACACCAAGAATTTTATTCCTGTTCATAGAAATTCTAATTGTATGGGCAGATTATCAATTAAGACTTATTCTCATGCAGTTCCTTGCTATGATGTGTTCTCAAAAACGTTTACCATAGTACATGATTTTCATGTTTGTATAGTTTTTTTGATGTAGTAAACTTGCTTGGCAGCTCACCTGGTACAACATTGCACTTCCATGTGGAGAGTATGAGTCCTGTAAAACATAAAAGATAAAAAGCGCTACAAGACTTTTAGAAGCAAGCTACATGGTATGATTCATTCATAGTGTTAACACTATCGGTTAGATTTACAGTAGTGTTTAGTGTAGGTAATACTTTATTTTCCAACCTAACAGGCTATTAACCTTTTTTGCACCACTCACTGGGCATTTAATTTCTGAACTTATCTGATATGTAAAACTACCAACATAATAAAACATTGTCAGAATCACGTTCACTTATCACACTGGACATTTCTTGCCTTCTTTGACACACTTATCCTTGAGTGTTTTTATTTTTCTTTTTCACTGTGTTTGGCTTAAACTTGACCATGTCTTTGGAAACTAATGCTTTCAAAAAATCCATAGTTGACTGTTATGGTTGATGCCCTTTAACTTGGACCAAATAGAGGTGTTGCTCCCTATTTTAATGAGTGTGCCACTAGCTGTTTTAGTTGTCTGTCATGTTATCCATGTCAAGGTCAATGAAGCATGTAATTATGACAAATGTCGAGTTAGATTGATGCAAACAATGCATGAATTGTGTCAGCCTATAGAGTCACTGCTGTTCCGACAAGCAGCACGTTTGTAGATGCATATCCAGTGTATTTACACATTTGAAAGTTGACCAAATCTGAATTCTGTGTCATTTTTGCTGTTCGCACTTCCATTCAAAACAAACAAAATGTTAGGTTAGGTGAAATGGTAAAGCGCAGGGGTAGGGAATGGGTTCGTGTCAGGATTATGGACTGTCTGTGTGTATGTGTTTTGCTCCCCATGTGCTTCCCATAACCCAGTTTCTCCCTCGTTTGATTACGTTCATTTGGTTAGGTCTTGTCTATTCCCCTTGT
Organism: Sinocyclocheilus rhinocerous; assembly: GCF_001515625.1. Classification (NCBI taxonomy): domain Eukaryota; kingdom Metazoa; phylum Chordata; class Actinopteri; order Cypriniformes; family Cyprinidae; genus Sinocyclocheilus; species Sinocyclocheilus rhinocerous. Next base: position 64,400 of record NW_015641057.1, on the reverse strand, counting down.
TTAGCCCTGTATTTATAGTGTCGTCTGTCCCGTGTTCCCTGTCCGGTATTGTTCGTCTATACAAGTGCTACGTGTGTGTTCCTGCCTGCCCTGTGTTACCCACGGTCTGGAAAATTAAAGTGTGTTATCCTGAATCTCCTTCGTCTCCACGCTCCTTTGCTCCTCACAGTAGCATCGTGACAAAATACCGGACCTAAACTAAATCGTTTATTTGCGTGTTTCCCCTACGTTTTTTTTCTGCATTTTGTTCAGTGTTTTGTTTTCTGTTTTTCCTTATGGATCCACTCGCCTCGTTATTCACCTCCGGAGCGACAGAGCTGAGAATTGCCGCGGAGCCGATGCTGCTTGTCACGTCAGACCAGGTGCGAGAGCCGGCTACTATGCTCACCACGAGGGAGAAGGCCATGGATAGCAAGAGCGCGGAGAGAAGCACCGCCCACTGCACCATGGCTGAGGGTGAGCTTACAAGGGAACTGAGACTGCTGGATTTTGAAGGGGATTTAACTGATTTATATGCCGACCTGCCCACTCTCCTCCCGTCCTTGTCTGAACTCCCTGTCAGTCCTGTTTTGGCCATGGAGGCTGTTTGTGAACGTTCTGTCTGCCCTGAACTGTCTGCCAGCCCTGTCGTTCCCCTGTCTGAGGTGCTCCCTCCTCCACCACCTGCTCCGCTGCTGTCGGTCGGCCCCCTGGAGTCATCAGCCTTTCCTCCACAATGGCTCCTCCCTCCATCGGCTCCACCGTGTGTTGCCTTCACGGCTGTGGCCTGGGTCCCACCTGGCTCTGCCTGCTCCAAGTCCCTCCTGTCTCCTCCCTGGCTCCTCCCACCGTCATCTCCACCCTGGACTCTGTTTGCCGTCCTCCTCCTGGGTGTCCGTCCTCCACCCGAACCTCCTCCTGAGTTCCCCTCCGTCCCTCCCTCTGGTGTATCTATGGCGCTAGGACGCGCCTTCAGGGAGGAGGCGATACGTCAGGATTATGGACTGTCTGTGTGTGTTTTGCTCCCCATATGCTCCCCGTGACCCAGTTTCTCCCTCGTTTGATTACGTTCATTTGGTTCAGGTGTGTCTTGTCTATTCCCCTCGTTTAGCCCTGTATTTATAGTGTCGTCTGTCCCGTATTCCCTGTCCAGTATTGTTTGTCTATACAAGTGCTACGTGTGTGTTCCTGCCTGCCCTGTGTTACCCACGGTCTGGAAAATTAAAGTGTGTTATCCTGAATCTCTTTTGTTTCCACGCTCCTTTGCTCCGCACAGTAGCATTGTGACAGTTAGGTGCTCAAACTCTCAATAGTTTAATTATCATGTCAGCTCACTAGGATTTGAAACACCAAAGAATCACGCAAATGTAGTCTTCATAGAAGGTGCAGCCACCTTCACATGACACGTGTTTAGCATTTCAAAAGTCACATTGCATTCTCTGAGGACCATCCATTTAGTCACTGACTGCTGTCTCTTAGCCCTCCAGCAACTTATTTGCAGAGTGTCCCTTCAGACTGAAGATGGACATCATCATGATGTCCAGTTGATGGATGCACTATGCTTCAGTTTGGCCTTTGTAGAACTGTTGAAAGCCCCACATGAAGTTGAGGGATGCATTGTGGGTCTTTGCGTCCTTGAATGGTCTGGCTGCATGTTAATGTTGATAGATGAGCTGACACTGACGGTACTTTCAGCCTGTCTGTCAAAAAAGTGGCCACTGACATCTGAGTTTGACCCCAAGCTTGTTTACAGACTTGGACAATTAATTTTAGTTGTGCTGTGATACTCATTTTTAAGTACTTCTCAGACAAGTCAGACATTAGCATCCATCATTTAACTACTTATTATTATTTGTTTTAAGTGCTTAGTTTTTTATGTTAAAAAGCATGCAGAGGCTACAACTGTAAATAAGCCACTGGTAAGCAGATTTCCTCAAAAAGTATACAAATTTTTACTCTGTGTCACCATCAAAACATTGCCCTGTGGCCTATTTCACAAAGATTGTTTCTAAGTAAGTTGAGATTAGTTTGATCAAACTCTGGTTTCACGGGGTCAAGAATATGGATAGTTTTTTTTAGCAATGGTGTTCAGTGTCATGGTTACTTAGGCCGGGCTCAAACTACAGGAGTTTTAGGCCGATTTATCTTCAATTTACCCCTCTCAACAATCTGATTAAAAAAAAATGTTGTCCAGGACCTCGGTCAGTTACGATGTTCGGTGCAGATTATCTGGTAATGTGAGGTGTTCACAAATCAAATTGTATACCTCCCAATCTGCTCACAGACATACTGGGGCTGCCCCGATAATATCAAACTTGTTTGATATTTAGGATTTTAAATCGGGATGATTACGGCTATGATTACGTCAGCACTTTCACAATAGCCAAAACAAGCTGCCTTATAGGTCCATTGGACAACGGAGATGGAGAAAGGGCTTGTGGAAATTTGGCAACAACATCACTGCATGCAGGGACGTGCACAGACATTTTGAGGGGCAGGGGCTCAAGTGAAAAAAAGTGCACTTCTCATATTTATTTTTTTTCTAAACAAAATGTTCAATATATTAGGGGTGTGCAGTATTATATACATCTCAATATTTTTTCTGGGATTTTATCGATAACAATAATTAGATGATATTTTGCTGACTGTGTTATTGTGCTGATATCTTAAGGACTACCGTGGACAGCTGACTCCTAAAGTTTTTGATATTCTTCATATTCTGTGTGATGATCAGTTCACACTGATATAAATTTATCTTTTCCAATGTTTAAATAGATTTTTGCCTTTTATGAGCATTTTTACCTAATTAAAGCCTTTTTTTTCTAAAAGTGTGCATCATCTTTTCAGTCAAATTGAATCAGTCAATTAGAATAATAAGTCAGGTGGCAGCAAGTCACTGTTAATAAGCGAGTCATTGCAACTGAACCGAATCATTTAAACGGCTGATTCATTCAGGAACAAAACAGTGTCATGTTGCTCAGAGACGCAAATTTAAATTATATTTGTTGGCGAAATAGACCAAAAAGAGTCAATATTGTGTCTAAAACGTAAGTGTCTTAATATGAAATTCTTGTTTATGAACTGCTGTATAAAATCAGTATCAAATTTGTAATCATGCTGCTTTTTGGTGGAAAAAACGTCAGTCTTCGCATGATACTGATTAACTATATGACATGATATAAATATATACATTTCTGCCCCCATATCTTGAATTTTGTGATCATTCTAAATGCATTTTAATAAACTGAATCATGCAGTATAAGAACGTGCACTGGTCTAACAACCTACTAGACTTCCTATTGCTTTAGCTAAACTTTAGCTAACTTGGTAGCTCTCATGAGTCATGGACAGGATAATTAGCTGTAAATTCGAGGCACAGGTAGCTTAGTCTGTTGTTCATCACCACTCACCTCCCACACCAAGACAAACACAACTGGAAATGGAGGGAGGGCTTCACTTCTGCGGCTCTCTGCATGTCTATGACATGACGTGCAGCTGATCAATGTGTCCTACCATAGGCAGAGGGTGAACCAACTCCAGGGTAAGGCTAAAAGCAGTCAAATCTATTAACTACAAACATCATAAACCTGTCTTTTTAGGCAAGAAGAGTGTCGTGTAGGCTAATAAAATATGTTTAATGGGACTGAATTTGTATTTAATGTGATTAAGATTTAATTAAAACATTATACATTGATAATTGTATAACGTTTCCTTCCCACGGTTATTCAAACAGCGAATCAATTATGTACAGAAATGACATTATCACTAACTTTGATCTATCGCACTCTCAAAAAAACGTACGTACATCTGCGCTATGTTGTTTATGATGAGAGAATTTGCGGAATTCAGTCATCGAACGTGCGCGCATTCAACAAAGCTGATGAGTTTCAGCGATGACTGATCTGAACGCCTCTGATTGGCCATTGCATTCCTAAGCTCAACAGAATCGTGTGTGATTGGTTATAATGCGCAACACTGTAAAAACGCTTAAAATGAAATATGGTGCAACATGAGCAAATCTTAATTGAACGCGCAGTCGACACTTTCTATTAATTTACACTTTGTTAGCAACATACGTAATAGATTTAATTTGTTTGTGCAGGGTCATTTTTGTCCAATTTAATGGCATTTTTGCCCCAGACCCGTGGCCAGGGGAAGGCTAAGCCTGCTGTTACGTGACATAGCAGTGTCTAACTAGGGTCGAGATGTGGGGTGATGACATCATTGTTTCACAAAATATATGGATTGGTTGTACACATGAAAACGGAAGGGTGTCATTTTCAGATTTACCTACTCTGGGACCCGGTTTCAAAAAATTGCGGTTTCAGGCTCCCAAAATGCCAGATCTGTATGGACGAAACACCGATACGATACAAAATATTTACGTATACAGCTAAACGCGTCTCCGTGTGCACAGGCCCTGAGGTTTGAATGTACGGGGTGAATGTAGAAAGCTACTAGCGCTTGCAAGCACATGTATATGTGACCCTGGACCACAAAACTAGTCATAAGGGTAGATTTTTTTAAATTTAGATTTATACATCATCTGAAAGATGAATAAAAACGTTTTCCATTGATGAATGGTTTGTTAGGATAGGACAATATTTGGTCGAGATACAACTATTTGAAAATCTGGAATCTGAGGGTGCAAAAAATCTAAATATTGAGAAAATCACCTTTAAAGTTGTCCATATGAAGTCCTTAGCAATGTGTATTACTAATCAAAAATTACGTTTTGATATATTTACGGTAGGAAATTTTCTAAATATCTTCATGGAACATGATCTTTACATTACATCCTAATGATTTTTGGCATAAAAGAAAAATCTATAATTTTGATCCACTCAAAGTATTGTTGGCTATTGCTACAAATATACCAGACTGGTTTTGTGGTCCAGGGTCACATATGTAAACATTAGCTTAACAAACTCCTTTAGTGTTAGCCCAGCTTTAAGCAACATGGCTAATCTGCTCCAAAGCAGGTTTTATTCTGGTTAAGAGATCGCAAACCAAAACTGGACCAATCAGCTCTGAGCAAAGTGCATCTGATGCTCTAAAGTCACTTTATAAACTCAATTTGATAGAAACTGTTTATAAAGTCCAAACTGTGTGCTTGTTTTTGTCAACTCTATATATACTTTTTTTCAACTAGCTTTGTGTAACAGGCCACTGTTTGTTTGAGTATCCCAACCAGCAACATTGATTTAGCCAATGACATGAGTTTGGGGCGGGGCTATCTGTTTGCCCACCAATGGCATGTTCTTTTGGAATACAGTTTGTTAATGCTACCAAAAATGCAAAAATGACATGCTCCATTTTAAAGTAATTCAGTTTCCTAGAGGTGCGTGGGCATTATAATGAATCTTTTTTTTTTTTTAGAATCTAATTGTTTATTTTATATATATATATAAAAAAAAACTATTGTGTGGACCACCATAATTCCTAACAATAACTATTTGTTTTTATGCAACGCAAAGGAATACATTAATTAGATGGGTATAAGGAAAGAAAACACTGTGTAACAGATCGGCCAGGCTCCACCACCACCCAATCACAATCTGGTTCGGCGGAGGATTGCAACGGATTTCTCCTCCAGTGTAACGTCACATTTAAAATGCAACCGCACTCATATCCCACTGACACTTCAAAAATTGCCTTTATTATCTCCCTGCTAACAGGACCTGCATTGCGATGGGCGGAAACAATCTGGACTCAGGCCAGCCCCGTTATTCACAATCTGTTGAACTTCCTGGTGCATTTTCGCGAGGTGTTTGGAAGGACAGACGGAGATACCGCTGTTCCCTCTCACCTGAGTTCTGAGCACCAGCACCTGTCACTAATCAAGCACCTCATTAACCAGCCTGCATAAAAGCACACACCTCAGACACCCTCACTGTCCGGTCTCGTATACACGTAGAGGACTCAATGACTTTGCTACTACTTCCATTTGAATACTTCCTGCATTACTTACCTCCTGTGTTCCTCCTAGTGTATCCTCGTCTCCAAGTGTCTCCTGTTGCTCCTTGTTCACGGATCGCTGAGGTGTGTGCTCCTCCTGCCTACACACCAGCTCCTGTAAAGCCAAAGACTCGGATTCCCCCACTCATCATATCCTTCGAACTATTCATTCACCATCACCTCCTCTGGACCCTACCCCAGTACTCTCTGTGACCAAATAAACCAGTTTTATATATACTAACCTGTTGTGTCAGACCTCTTCCGTTACACACTGCTCCAACACTGTCTTTTTCTGATGATAGATTTCCCTGCAAACTGCAAGTAAATTTAGCATCTCTCAAAACTAGAAGGAAAAACAAATCTGAACCTTTTGACCCGGTAGTTAGAACTGCATCCCATTAGTGTCTTCAGCCAGAGGATGTTTATGCTATTCTCACAGGGCCTGAGTGCGGCTCAAACTTCCTTCAATTAGTTCCTTGAAAATGCAGTGCAAAAAGAGGATCCCCATTACATTCATCAGCATTTGAAGGTGTCAGGTCTTGTGTGATTAAATGCAAATAGTTAATGTCTTCCTCTATCTTCATTAATTAGATGTGACATTAAAAGTACACTTCAGAGTTTTTTTTTTTTTTTTGATTTTATTATAACATTAATCATAAACAAGCGGGAAGCCTATGGCTGCAATGAATGGGTTAGGCTGGTACAGGATGAGACCTTTATAGGCGAATATGGTCTTTGCTGTACCACGGTGAATAATAGCTGTTCATTGGTTCGGATGACTACAATTTACACATAAAAGATTGCAGTCTGTCAGTTGTAATTCTTTATTATAACTTTAAGATGGACCTATAAGCATATGCCTCTTATCTTTACAGAGTAAGATGACCATGCCACCATATTTTGTTTCTCTTGACCATTGATGGCACAAAATCTCATCTCAGCACATTTGATGAATGGCTTTTTTTAATTTTGTCATTTCATCTGAATGTCAACACTGGGGAATCAGTCAACACAGTTTTGAGGTTAATTGATCTAATTTTGTGTCTTTGGAAAATAGTGATCTGTGGCATTGTATTATGCTGAATATCAAAGTGTTTTGTGTGTTTGTTAAAGGTCCCCTGAAATGCTTAGAAACACGCAAACATGTTACTCTATGTGTTGACGTCATTTTAACTGAAACAGGAAGACAGGGCGGGACATATCATACCGCCCCTTTTTAAAATAGCCAATAGCATTTGTTTATATCACAGCTTGGGCTAGAGCCGTTCAGAGCCGTTGAGCTGCGTAAAGCCGCATTTGACAAGGTATGCCAGCCACAATCTCATCCATATTGCTATAAAATATAGCATTCTGTGTAGAATTCAAATAGCTCCGATACATTTTGTGGTCTGCGCCGACTCGTGCATGTGATCCGCTCCGTGCTAACGTGTCTCTGGACCGGAGCAGAATGTGTGTGCGGTGCGGTGGGAAGTAGCACATAGCCCAAATTTAGATTTTTTTTTTTCCTCAATGGAAAGCATATTTACACTGTTTGAATCATTCCCTCTGTGGATATTTTGGTGAAAGTAACTCAAAAGTAACTCAAAAGTAGTGTAACGCATTACAATTCAGAGACAGTAATATTGTAATGTAACTAATTACTTTCAAAAGACAGTAACTAGTAATATATAACGTATTACATTTTGGAAGTAACTTGCCCAACTCTGCTTATAGATAACCTTAAGACTAACATATTGATACTAACACCCAAAAAACTTTAATTTTGATTTCATGGAGACTTTAATGAGGGACATGTGGACACATCTATGTTTTAGATTTGTGGAGTAAAAGTTACAGTTTATATAAAGAAAAAAGGCATATTGTTACTAGTGTTATTATTTTTTACATTCAATACTTTTTTTTTTTTGTAATCTTTGAATTAGATCAGACTTTGCTTTCATTAAAACCTATAGGTTAATTGCAGGTACGCCGTTGACACAGGGAACAGGGACACTTTTGAAAAGACAGCAATCGACCCCCGCACTTTTGATAAGGAAATACTGTAGCCTGCGGTTCAGTGGTCAGTGGTCCTCAAAGTGTGGTATGAATAGTGGTATGCAGAGGAATCACAAACTTAAATGTAAATTAATGTTAAAACACAATACATTTTATTTAATCTTTATTTGAGTAAACTTTTTTTTTTTTTTACATTTTACGTACAGTACTCTTTTATTTAACTTTTAGGTACAACACATTTTAATTTAATCGTTTAATCATTTATTTATTTATTTATTTGCCTGTATGTAAGTACAGTGCAGTGTTAATGTTTAAACTGTATATTTACAATGTTAAAGTGGCTGACAACAATAAATTTGAAAATGTCTCCTGTGCCCCTGGTTAATTGTGTGAAATCATTACATTTCCATTCATAGTGTTGTTATTATGACATATCTTCACATTGGTCTTAAGGGTGGCATCTTCCCCAATCTACAGTATAATGTTCACTATAACTAAGGAATTAATTTCACTTTATTGTCAAGTCTGCTTAATTTGAATACACATCCAAATCTCCATTTGAAGCTGCCAGGTTAAGACTGTTTTAATTTACTGATAAACGTATAAACACTGTAACAGTGTAAATGCATCCAGTAACAATTTTTGGTGTCTGAACAGATGGAAAATGAACTCCAATATGTTTTTTTTTTTCATTGTTACTTGTTTTTGAGGCTACAAACAAAACGGCAAACAACACTCTGATCGAAAGCCAAACTGTTCATATTTGAGAGAATTTCAATTAGATTTTTCAAAAGGAAACCTTGAACAGCACAGGTTATTATAGAAGCCTGTTGGAGCTTGAGTGATTTACATGTCTAAGATTTCTGTCCAGATTCAGAGACAGTGTGAATTAGCTTATGACAAAATTCTCAGGGGACTGATTAGTCGAACTGCGCGGCACCCTTTTGATTTTATAATTATGTGACTTTTCACTGTAAATACCTCTCAATATGAAATCTGAAGCTGTGTGCATACACAGTGTCACATTTGTGAATTCAGTCCAATGGCGATGGGGTGGATACACCAAAACAAGAGTACCTGCATAGTGCTTGTCAATTGATGCCTGATAGCCTACATTCATGTACTGTACATGAGATACACTTATATTTCCACAGAGAGAACATACAGTCAGTAATCATTTTATGTCAAATTAAATCGGGGAAAAAAATAAAAAAAAATCTAAATTGTCATTGTCATTATCAATTCATTATAAATTTCCATGACCTTGGAGTAACTTTATCATTTATACCTAGTGAGAACATTTGTTTATGTATATTTTCAACTAAAAACAAACAGTCACCAACATACTTTTAAGTAGGTCAGTCATTTTAGTGAGAAAGTTATTGATTTTTTTCTTCAAATTAATGAATGAACTAGAAAAGATAGAAATAAGCATTAAACAAAACATCTATTAAAGTCACCAATATTCATGAATTTGCTAACGTTTGAAAGAAATTGCAAAATATTATTGGCCCATACCACTGAAACGTTGTATGTCTTCTAAACACATCAGCATTTTGGTGTGTAGGAGTAGGTCTTCAATATATAGTGAGAACACGTAATATCTCAATATATCTCAGGCAGACGGAACAGATCTCTGTGCACTAGAACATGTAGGCATAAAAACAGTTTTTCCCCATGCCATCTCCAGCTTAAACAGGTAACACAGGACTCATTACCTGTGTTCTGTAATTCATTTCTGTAATTCATTCTCCACCTCTAATTATTTCCTCTTTCTCAAGTATTATGTAAATACATATGCATATCTCATTATTATTTATACAGCTGTATATAGAGAAAGCAATGCACAAATCTGTACATAAATCTTATGTTCCAGATTCATACACATTTTTATTATTCATTGTTAAGTCTTACTATTTAAATGTTTATTTTTATTTTTTCCTGTTCTCATGTCAGATATGTATGTATGCATGTATGTACCAAGAGCACCTTAAAAACCACAACAAATTCCTTGTGTGTCTGCGCTCACTTGGCGAATAAATCTGATTCTGATTCTGATTCTGAATATCAGGGCTCAGTAGCATTTTTATTTTTTTTTGCTCACCAGACACTGTGACTGGTTTTCCAAAATTATTAGCCACTCAGCATTTTTAAAGGCCACAATTTGTTGTTATGAAATTATGTTTTATATGATTAAAACTATCTACTGCATATTAAAATGTACTTAAATATTTCCCAGGTCATTTTGTTGCCTATGTAAAGAGTTTTTTTTTTTTTTGCCTAACCTTATTATATGTGTCATCTTTCAAATCAAATGTTACATTCATTAATAATATCAGTTAATATAATATGACACTATATGGCTGTTACTAATCAAATGAAATCATTATCAACAAAATTGAACAAGAAACAGAAGCAGCTGAAGTGGCATTTAGATGCAACTACACAGACAATTTAATGAAGCTGAAATGTAGCATGAATGCATTCACACTGCAAAATTACAACTGCATAAATAATGTTATGAGCTTAGGGGTTTAAATCAGAATTTAATATACAAAAATGAAATGCTGGGAAAATGCAATGGTAGACTACTTTTAAACATGAAAGTAAATTGCCAGTTGGTGGCAGCAAATTAATGTCTTAATGAGTCACTGGGTCATTCATTCAAACGATTAGTTCGTGCCTGTGTGTATGAATAGGCGAGTAATAATATTACCCAAATTTGATTAGTAATGCGTTATATTACTGCGTTACAGCAAAAAGTAATATACTACTGTAATATTATTACTTTTGTAATGCGTTACTCCCAACACTGGTTATTGAATCATTGACTCTTGCAAATATTTCAAAAACATTGAATCATTCTGTAGAGAAACACTGCTGTATGTTGCTCAGTTGTGGCTAGAAGGGATACAGCTAAAATCGGAGGCTAACAATAAATTAAATTTTCTACCTATTAGATTGTGTTTTATTAACGTCTACACCTACCCCAACCCTAAACATACCCTTACAATAATGCAAACACAGTAATTATTGTTGTACAGTGTGACAAAAGTTACGCTATATTGATGTGCGCATGCCCAGTAGACAAATTGTTATACCATCTAGCCTTAACCGAGAGACGCGACTGTTCTGCTGTGATCTTTGTTTGGAACTATTTTCATTAACCAAATCGAGCAAAAAAAGACAAAATTGGCAATATTGTGACAAAAATGTAAGTCACTTATTATTTAACTACTCGTTTAAACTCTTGTATAGTTTGAACTCTTGTATAAGGTACAGTTTTCAGGGAAAACTGCACTCTCTTGGTATGTTATAAGTTATAAGTAAAAATATGTTTCTTCTGTGTGCAGTTGTGTTTGTTTTGATTTCTCCACAAGATTCTTGCAGTTCAGTTAGGGGTCAAGCTGAGTTCCTCCAGTGAATGTTTGCTGTCAAAGACGTCCATCTAAAACATGACCAGTAATTTAAATGTTTTAATAAAAATATTGTCGTATGAACGTGGGATCGCGCACGGTCTGAAATCCCATGGCACGCACTTCTTAAGTTGCTTTGTTGCACTGACATATGCATTTTAGAAAACTTAACTCAGTGAATTTCTTTCCCTTTATTTTTCTTTAGACTATTTCACATATATGGTGTTACACACACAGATTTGTTTCCCACAGGAAGCATTCATGTTTGCCAGTTACCCACATGAAGAACCAGTGCCCAACTCTTTTTGACAAGAAGCACTGGTACCCGCTGTCATTCCAACATGTAGAATTTGTGTCCATCTCTTTCCCACAGGAAGCATGCCTACCGTTTTTATCAGCAGGAAGCATCCATACCCACTGGTTTCCTACAGGAATCACTCGTGCCCATCTCTTTTCTGCAGTAAGCACTCGTGCCCACCATTTGTTTCAGCAGGAATCACTCCTGCCCGTTTCTTTTCCACAGGAAACACTAGTGCCCACCGGTTTTTTTTTTTCCAACTGCAAGCACCCGTGCCAACTGGCTTCCCACAGGAATCACTCGTGCCTGTCTCTTTTCAACAGGAAGCATTCGCACCCACCATATTTATTTATTTTTTAACAGGAAGCACCCATGCCCAGTGGTTTCCTACAGGAATTACTCGTGCCCATCTATTTTCTGCAGGAAGCACTCATGCCCACCTTTTTTTTTTCAGCAGAAATCACTCATGCCTGTCGCATTTCCACTGGAAGCACTCGTGCCCACCGGTTTCCCTCAGAAAGCACCTGAGCCTTTCGGTTTATTATAAAATAAATAAATAAATAAGTAAATAAAAATAAAAACCTTTATTTTTTTATAATTTTTTATTTAATGAGCAGGTGAATGTTCAAAAGAAAACTCTATGCTAAATCAAAAAAAATTAGAGAGTCGGACTCATAACCCAAAGGTTGCGAGTTCGAGTTTCAGGTCCGGCAGGAATTGTGGGTGAGGGGAGTGAATGTTCAGCGCTCTCTTCCATCTTCAGTACCACGACTGAGGTGCCCTTGAGCAAGGCACCGAACCCCCAACTGCTCCCCGGGCGCCGCAGCATAAATGGCTGCCCACTTCTCCGGGTGTGTGTGTGTTCACTGCTGTGTGTGTGCACTTAAGATGGGTTAAATGCAGAGCACTAATTCCTAGTATGGGCAACAATACTTGGCCACATGTCACGTCACTTTAAACCCTTGAGATGCACCGTCTCATTTTCTAGTGATAATACATATATTAAGGCTGTTAAATAAACATTTTAAACAATCAAAGTTGCAAATTAATCACACATCAATTTGGGCTGAGACATTACCAGAACACTGCTTTATATTCTATCCCTAAGCCTAATTACATAAAACATTCTGTGTTTCTACATTTCTACTAGTTAATAGTGAGAACTAGCCCCTAAACTAAAGCGTTACCTATACTGGTCAATAGTGTCGAACGCAGCACTAAGATCCAGTAGCACTAATAAAGATACAACCACGATCAGATGATAAGAGCAGGTCATGTGTAACTCTAATGAGAGCAGTCTCGGTACTATGATACGGTCTAAATCCTGACTGGAAATCCTCACAGATACCATTTTTCTCTAAGAAGGAATATAATTGTGAGGATATTACCTTTTCTAGTATCTTGGACAGAAAAGGGAGATTTGAGATCGGTCTGTAATTAACTAGTTATTTGGGGTCAAGTTGAGTTTTTTTTTTTTTTGATGAGAGGCTTAATAACAGCCAGCCAGGTTTTGGGGACATATCCTTATGTCAATGACGAATTAATAATAGTCAGAAGAGGATCTATGACTTCTGGAAGCACCTCTTTTAGGAGCTTAGATGGAATAGGGTCTAACATACATGTTGTTGGTTTAGATGATTTAACAAGTTTCTACAATTCTTCCTTTCCTATAGTAGAGAATGTGTGGAAGTGTTCCTCAGGGGATCTATAGCACTCTAGCTGATGCGTTACTGTAGCTGACGGCTGCATGGTTACAATTTTATCTCTAATAGTATCGATCTTGGAAGTAAAGTAGTTCATAAAGTCATTAATGCTGTGCTGTTGCAAATGTCAACACCTGTTGATGCTTTATTTTTCCAATGGAACCTTCAAGATTTGAAGACTGTGTGGCAGAATGGGCCAAAATCACACCTGAGCAATGCATACGACTAGTTTCTCCATACAGGAGGTAGTATCTTGGACAGAAAAGGGAGATTTGAGATCGGTCTGTAATTAACTAGTTCTTTGGGGTCAAGTTGTGGTTTTTTGATGAGAGGCTTAATAACAGCCAGCCAGGTTTTGGGGACATATCCTTATGTCAATGACGAATTAATAATAGTCAGAAGAGGATCTATGACTTCTGGAAGCACCTCTTTTAGGAGCTTAGATGGAATAGGGTCTAACATACATGTTGTTGGTTTAGATGATTTAACAAGTTTCTACAATTCTTCCTTTCCTATAGTAGAGAATGTGTGGAAGTGTTCCTCAGGGGATCTATAGCACTCTAGCTGATGCGTTACTGTAGCTGACGGCTGCATGGTTACAATTTTATCTCTAATAGTATCGATCTTGGAAGTAAAGTAGTTCATAAAGTCATTAATGCTGTGCTGTTGCAAATGTCAACACCTGTTGATGCTTTATTTTTCCAATGGAACCTTCAAGATTTGAAGACTGTGTGGCAGAATGGGCCAAAATCACACCTGAGCAATGCATACGACTAGTTTCTCCATACAGGAGGCATCTTGAAGCTGTCATTACCAACAGAGGCTTTTGTACAAAGTATTAAATACATTTCAGTAACCGTGTATATATATATATATATAGTTTTGTTATGTTTTGTGTTTGAGTTTTTGTTTTGTGTTTCTGCCCCTGCCGTTCCCGCACAAGGTTGTAACACTTTAATTCATAAATGTGATCTAACAAAGGTAAAGGGCAAATTTCAACCATGTATGCTGTTTATATTGTTTGTAATTGGCATGAAGTAAACATCTGTTGAGTATTTTAACATAATTTTTTAATTGTGTTGAATTAAAAACCCCAAAATGCAGCTGCTCCACCAGACCCACGAACACTGGCTGAGTAACAAAAATATGAACACCACACAGGGTTAATCTTAATATGGCATATCTACTGAAAAATCAAAGCTGTTGTCAGGGTGAGAGTGGAGGTCATCCCTGTAATTGTCAAATGCCTATAAAAACAGGACAAACATGGTTCATCATGGCTGCTTAAACGATTAACAACATATCATTTTTAGACAACAGAATATGACCTGCTCAGTTACACATTTGTAAAGGACCTAGCAGAGGATATAAATGTGTTCTAGCCAATGAGATCCATTCAAAAACATTAGATGGTTTTGATCCAAGGAGGGAGATGAAAGAAGGCTGTAACAGAAAACAAACTGAGAGGACATAATGTTACCGGCACACTGAGAGACTGATGTTTCTCATGTGAACTGTGAGCAAATATTTCACCTTTCGGCTGACTTTAGTTAACTTTGATATAACTGGTACAGCAGTGCAGCTGTGAGTCACAGCAAATAATAAAAATGTCAAATAAAAAAGTACATTTTAAACTTAAGTAAATAATGCATTGGTAAAACTTTAGCGACACTTTTCTAAATGTGTGTTTGGACTATGCAAATAAGTTCCACAGGAGGAAAGTAGGGTGGGCCGCACCGTGTCCACCCACTCTGATGAAAACAGCCAATCACAGCCGGGAAATGGAGAAGCGCCAGATTGCAATCCCCTCCTCATCGGAAAGAGATAAAGGTACCTTCCCAAAATACAATCCTTGTTCTGAGTCTCCGGCCTGCATGGTAGGAGATAGAAACAAATCATCCAGGTTCTGAGTCTAAGTCCTGTTACCGGGAAGGCAGCAACAGACACAACCGTTCGGAGCCTGCAGCTCACTACAGGGGAGACGGCAAACGATACCTCAGTTCTGAGTCTCCAGCCTGCGTGGTAGGAGATAGAAACAGATTATCCATGTTCTGAGTCTGAGACCTGTTACCGGGAAAGCAGCAACAGACACAATCGTTCGGATCTTGCGGCCCACTACAGGGGAGACGGCAACCGATACCTCAGTTCTGAGTCTCGGTCCTGTAAGGAGAGAGACACTAACAGAAACACCTCCGTTCTGAGTCTGAGCCCCGCAAGGGTGAGACAATAGCAGATCAACCTCCATGCTGAGTCTCCGGTACATCCAGAGAGACAATAACAGATACCAAGTCCTGAGTCTCCAGCTTGTGAGGCAGCAACAGATACGACCACATTCTGAGCCTCCAGCCTGCGAGGAGAGAGATATTCTACGTTTAGAGTCTTCGTCCAGCGAGACAACAACAGATGCAGCAAGTCCTGAGTCTCCATCCTAGAGAGACAAAGTGGTTTGACCAAGTTCTGAGTCTCTAGCCCAGAGAGGCAGAAGACATACAGACATTTGCAAAAAGGTTAAGCTCCGGCGAGCAAACCTTCACTTCAAGGTACTTTTGCTTGCGTGTTCCAGGCAAGGACCTTCTGCACCTACTCCAGGGCCACATCCGTGTGTTCCAGATTTTAGGACCCTATGGTGCTCCAGGAGATCAGCATCCTACAGTGCTTCGTGTTCAAGACTGTTGAAACGGATTCCTGCTCCTTTCCCCAATGCATTGTTAACAGCACAACCAGTGGATGAAGTCACCGCCACCGGACTGCTCACTCAACCACAGAGAATGTAACCATCACTTAGCCAAACCTCTTCCAGAGACCTTGGCATTTATTGTGTATTATCAGTATATAATTTTCCTAATTTACATTAGATGTTATATAGCTGGCTACAGTTGATAACAAATAATATTTCACATATTTGTTTGATGCATAATAAGGTTCCTCACCTTATTTGTTTCAGAGTAGCAATAATTTATCTTTCCAGATAACATAGCTCTGACATAGCAACACCCAACACAATCTCTTGCATTGTATGCATCTTTTGAACTTTATTCCTTTTTCATTCATGGTATGAATTTAGTAGTTGTTGATTACTCTTGTCTATCTTTTGTTAATACAATTTATTTTATTACGCTTGTGTCTTCCTTGCGTTGATGATACAGAAAGAGGTTAATTCATTCATTCATTCATTCATTCAATGGAAGGCCTACTCTTGACATACGGTTTTACCAAAACAATGTTGCTATTAAACACAACTACATACTATTATTGCTATCTTCAAAAAAACCAAAACATTTTTAATGTAGTGCACAGATTTGAAGTGTTGGGGAAAGTTACTTTTAAAAGTACTGAAATTGTAGTATTGTGTTACAGTACTCCATACAAATGTAATTAATTGTGTTACTTAGTTACTTGTTATGGAAATACTTAATTCTTATTTTTAATAACAAAAAACCCTAAAGTTACAGGCCCTTTTACACCAAAAGTGTAATTAATAAGTCTCAGGCTGAAGGAAGCCTCTGCACCTCACTCCCAATTTATCTCAAAATATGGGGACATGAGATGTGTTAGTGAATAAATGTGAGAACAACTTGCGTTTATTATTTGAAAAAGTAATGTAGATATGTTCTTGCAAATTTAAAAGTAGTGTGGTACTTTACTAGTTACTTGAAAAAAAAGTATTTTGATTACGTAACTTGTTACTTGTAACTTGTTATGCGTTACTTGTAATGCGTTACCCCAACACTGCAGATTTCTTTGTGCCACCTTTCATATTACACAGGCCTGATTTGACCAGCTTGAATTTAATTTAGAATTGAATTATTGATGTTATTTTGGACCTGGAGAGCTTGACTGTTCCAATTAGAATCATGTGTCTGTTATCAAATGAGACTGACAACATCGATCTGCCACTGTCTAACCATGACAAGCTGCCATAATGTAAGAAACAAATCAGGATAACACTGCATTTTCAAAGCCTCAAGCCATTAACATCATTATTGCCATTTATCAATTTTTTTTCCCACCCTTCCAAGGTTTCTAGTCTGCTGGCCAATTAAAAAAATATAAATAAAAAATAAACCTAATTCTGGGAACCTGTCCTTTAAATTGAGCTTGAGGAAAAATGATATGAACATGATGCTAATGAGGACTCCCATGGAAAAGATTCGCTTTTCTGTCAGTGGACACACGAGTTTGGAATAAAACTCTAAAACTTTGAAGGTTTGCCCGTAATAATTATTCCAGTCTGCTGTCTGGAGTTTCTGCAACTCACTGACTCTCTGGCCTAATTAAACTTAGTAAGACATTCACATGTGTTGAAATAGATGATCTGATGAGCACAGCGATGCCACTTTTGACCCAGACGGGTTGGTCTGATGAACTTGTCGAATGACCTCACCACCAACGCCATCCCATGCTGTCTTCGAACTGCTGCTTGCTTTCATTTCGAACAGCTTGCTGTAAAACAACACAGCTGAACACTGAGTGGAATTATGAGGAGTGATCAAAACTGAAGGAAGACATCAACTCCCTGGATGAATCAGACTCATAACTGCCACTTGACTGAATAAAAGTGACAGAATGAAGTGATTTTTGTTGCATACACAAGCTGACTAAACAAGTATTTTTCTCTCTCTCTCTCTCTCTCTCTCTTTTTAAAATAAACTAAGTATGGGAGATTAAAAACCATCTGAGCTGGTTTACTTTAGCATGACAGAGCAAAATCCCCGTTGGTTTAATAAAACATGCCTGATGTGATATTCTACTCTAATTACAGTACATGTCTTGAGCATATACTGCTTTCACATTGCCTATTCTCAAACTTTTGATTTATCCTCACTGCCGTCTGCACCTTGTCACAAAGCCATGTTTGTTGTATCATTGGTAACATAAAACAAGCTGTCAAAGACAGAGTGAAATAAATTGGCCATATTGCTATGAATTTTAAATAAGCTTGAAGAAACTGTATTTTGTGCCTCCCTCTCACTTTTGGCTCTTTGTGAAATAACAGCCCACTCTCATTGAACACTTGAACAGATTACTGTTGCCTGGGTTACAGTCTTTAACAGCCAAGCATGCTGGAATGCCTTGATTAATTATGCATTATATATGTTCCTAAAGTATTGGTGAACTATCACTGACTAAAGTAAATCACACTTAAGAATCACCCAAAAACACCCTAACAACCAACTAGCTCTCAGAACACGTTAGCAACCACACAACAATGCTCACCGTAACATTCTAGCAGTTCAGACAAGCAACATTCACACTTTGTATAATTACAGTAAAAAGAAATTGTACAAAACACTAACATAAGAGAAACAACACTTCTGTATTCATACCTATGTCAATTTTAAAGGGACTTTTCCAACTTCTGGGTCCCATATGTACTTCAAATGAATCATTTGATACAATGCACTTATTGTGTAATTACATGTTTTTATATTGTGATTATATAAAAAAATAATACCTGTATGTAATTACATATGTGGGTCAATATCACTGTAGGGTGCCTATTGGTGTCCTGTACATAAATAACTCATTTGCCATGATAATTTAACATAAAAAATGACTATGAAAGGGTGTGTTATATTAGGCTAAGTTTTTATATTCATAACAAAAGCATTACTTGGTTCTTTAGATACATCTTCTAGATTTGTTTTAGTTTTGTATAAGAGGATGCTTGTTATTTTGCTATGTCCCATGCACTGCTCATTAAATTTGAATGAGAGTAGAATATAGTCAAATCATAAAATAAATAAAAAAGTTCTCTATTAATATTTTGTTAATTTTTTGTCAAACTCAATTTGAGTGTATTGATCATTTGGTAATAAAAACAATATTTTAATAAAAAAAAAAAAAGAAGAGTTTGTCCATGTCCCTTGAATGGTTGTCCACCCTGTCGTATTGGGGAATCCGCCCCTTTAAGAAAAGGCCATCCACTTTAGTGACATCAGGACAACAGATTTTTTGTCTTTTCAGTTGAGGGAATTTCAACGGCTGAGGTGAATACTGTAAGCTAATAT
Source organism: Sinocyclocheilus rhinocerous (assembly GCF_001515625.1). Classification (NCBI taxonomy): domain Eukaryota; kingdom Metazoa; phylum Chordata; class Actinopteri; order Cypriniformes; family Cyprinidae; genus Sinocyclocheilus; species Sinocyclocheilus rhinocerous. The sequence goes on along the minus strand of NW_015641057.1, from coordinate 45,040 downwards.
GCTAATTGAAGCTCAAAATGTCCACCCTGTCGGCTACTTAGACTTGATAGGGTGGACATACACATGACAGGGTGGACGTAGCATTCATTTGTAGTTAATATTGAAATTTATAGAAATTTAATATTGTAATTTATAGGAAGATCTGCTGTAGATAATGTTTTTTATTTATAAAAACATAAAATCATTGCTCTTTCTTAGGACATACCTCGCAGCAGAAATTGCACGGCAATACAGAAAACATCGGGATGCAAACCCCGAACGAAGAGAAGCATAGCTTAAGAAAGAAAGGGAGAAATGGAGGAAAGATAGAGATACAGGGAAGAAGAAAGGTATTAATGACCTCACTGAGCTAGGAAAACGTGCTCAAAGGAAAAAATGGAGGGAGGCAAAGAAAACTGCCAGAGCTAAAGCCAGAACAACAGTGGAGTTGTTATTGTTATTGCTTGTGAATGTATATCTAGATTTCTTTTCAGAAGTGTGTTTCACTCTGTTCATAATGTGGTGTTTACATGGAGTTTTTAGTTAAGATGTATCTTGATATTTTAAAATAATATTTAAAATAATAATTCAATCATATCTATATAATCCAGTGTGTTCAATAGCTAGGTGTTGAGGCAATAACATGCAAACAAAAAACTGCATCCAAATATCACAGTTTTCTCCAAATAATATTTGTGCGAATTGTATGAGTTTCTTTAAAAGCACATGGTTTATGCATTTATAATTTGAAGGCAAACAAATAACCCTGTTTAGGAAAGGGACATCATACCTTTTAGAAAATATAATTTGCATCTTAATATTGCAATAAAAACGTATTTAACAGTAATATATATGTCCATGACAGGGTGGACATATGGTTTATGCTTCAATAATGGCCCATAATTATCTAAATAAAATGTGTGGGAGCTCAGCTAATATGTTTCTATAGTACTTGAGTGTCTACTATATATGACATGACATAAAGCGAATGGGAAATTAAAACCAAAATATTTGATTATTGTGAGGGTTGAAAGGCACTCTATGGTGATATTGACCCATGTAATTAATTTCTGTAATCACATTTATAACACTGTTAACCATCCCTTACACCTTAACCCACCCTTAAACCTATCCATACCACCAAACCTGCCCTAACCTTACCCATATCCCACCTCAATAGCAGCAAAAGTGTTTTGCAATACAATATGAACACAATAAGTACATTGTAATTATTTTTTATGTAAGTACATAGTAGTTAAGGCCACCTAATATAAAGTGTGACCTTAGTGTGTAATGTTGCTGTTTAAGCATTAAAAAAAGATCTGCAAGGTTAAAAGGTCTACATCAGAAGGAGACATTTAACAGAAAAAAAGCTACGCTATAGACTGTTAAAAAAAGGGGAAACAAATACCACTCTTAAATGTATTGTAAAATCCGTGCTAAGAAAAGTTTCTGCATGATCCTCTTGTTCTTAAACATTCTCAGCATCTGAATTGGGATTCAATTGGTATGGAAAAATTGACGAGTAGTGCATTCACAGTGAAAATTCCAAAAAGAAACTGTGCACTTTAAATACCCAGATGATGCACTTAAATAACTGCAAAAACTAAGTGTGGAATGTTGTACACTCAACTTCATGCACTCAACTGTCACAGCTTTAAATACATAGCCGAGGGGAAGGGGCTATCAGCAGGGACGGACTGGGACACAAATTCAGCCCTGGCACTGTAGCCACACCGGCCCACATTACCACACCCACACAACCCCATGTGTCTGACAAACAATGCTTACTACATTTTAAAGAGCACACGTTTATAACAAATTTACACATACAGTAAAAACTAAAGAAAAATAATCTGAGGACGTTGTAGAGTCTGTGTGCTGTCCGTTTATGCCATTTTTCTGCTGTTACTGTCATTCTCTACAGTATGTTGTTCTTTGTTGTCACTGTCGGTCTGTTGGGTTTTCCTATCTCTACCACACTCCTCCCCGTCTCTGCTAGGCCTACCGTAGCATCCTTCCTCACAGCACTGGTATTGGAGACCAGGGGTCTCTGGCTGTACTGATTCCAGCAACATCCTAGTTAATGAACACAGCATAGGATGCAAACATTACAGCAAAATATTTTCTCACTGACTGCTCTCAACATTGTAATACACATGAAGAGAAACAAGTAATAATAGCGCAAAGGGAATAGAATATATAGCAAAAACTATAAATAGTAGCAGCAGTAAATCCTTTTTGATATACAGTTATTTGTGAATTAAAGTATGCTGAAGGGTTGCTAGTATGTGCTGTATGTGCATTTGTGTGTGTGTGTGTGTGTGTGTGATGTAAAGTATGTGTGTGAGTGTGATCTCTCACTCTGTGTGTGTGTGTGCGTGTGTGTGACATACATGCACAGGTTCCTCCTATCCTAAGAGTCAATTAATAGTTAATTAAAGCCACATTATTAAGAAACTGGCAGCATCTGCATCAGGGTGTGTCTCTTTGATTGTGTCTTCTGACCTCCATGACACTTGACTCTGCTGCAGCAGCTGAGCTGTCTGCACTGGGTCCAGCAACATTCTAGTTTTAAATAGATGAAAACACGATTCAGACAAGGGAGAAGTAAGCCAATGGCTTATAATACCTAGTGCATATGAGTGCCTGTAATAGAAGCCTATGTTCCACCGGTTCCACCCTACCTATGGATTAATTGCACACTGTAAACTTATGTACTGTATGTGTGTATTCAATGTTTTATTTTAATATATGACTATCTACATATTCAAAGTAAAGTTCACTACAAATGTCTATAGTACTATGGTAACTGTCCTCCATTGCAGCAGCCGAATTGAAACCTTTTGAAAAGAGTTCGGTTAATTTTACGCATTTAGCAGCGTCGGACTTAAGCCCCTTTTTTTTCTTTGCTTCCTTTTTTATGGTCCATTATCTAGCTTTTACTGAAAATTAGCTTGTGTTGCACTTTCTCTGGTGACATGCTTGATTTTGACTGAATGGTTTGGTTGGCCCATCTCAGGACCAGGCCAGCCGTTGCCGACTGGGTCAAATGCTTAACATTTATCATTATTAATATTATTATTATTACCATAGAGAAACCGTGCAAGCGATAAAAACCCGTCCTATATGCTGTTGGCCCATAAAAACAATTATATATATTTTTTTTTTAATTTTTAATTTTTTTTTAATCTGACGACCCACATTAAACAAAATAGTCCGGCCCCTCTGGCATTTGCCAAAATTGCCAGATGGCCAATCCACCCCTGGCTATCAGACTCTGTTGCTGAATGAACAAAATAACCTTATATAATTCATACATGGAGTAGGCTACATAGTGCATAAGTACATAGTGTATAAGTACATAGTAAATCATTTGGGATGCAGCTAGTGCATTTAAATCAGACTGGGAAGAAAGGTACTGCAAAAAAAAAGTAAAATACTGTATGTGGAAAATAATGCATTTTCGGAACAATCAGGCATGAAAACCTATTCAAGTACACACCAGAAACCAAATCAAGACAAAATCTTGTTTCTTTGTTGCATTTCCTGTACGTTTTTTTTTTTTTGTAGTCCAGATGTAGTTTCATTCCTGATTGGTTGCCCTTGAGTGTGTCCCCAGGTGCCCTTCGCTTCTTTGTTTACCCTTCTGTATTTTTAAGTCCTGGTTTCCCTGTATCTCATTGTGAGTTGTTTTATGTGTTTCTATTTCCCTGGATTTGGCGTCGCTGGACTCTGTTCATGTTTTATTTTGTTTTCTGTTATTAAAACTGCTGCACATAGATCCTTGCATCTACTTCCCTGTCCTTGGCATGACATTTGAAATGTAATTTATTCCTGTGATGGTAAAGCTGAATTTTCAGCATCATTACTCCAGTCTTCGGTGTCAGATGATCCTTCAGAAATCATTCTAATATGCTGATTTGCTCCTTAAGAAATATTTTGTATTATCATTAATGTTGAAAACAGTTGTGCTGTTTAATATTTTGTGGAAATGTGTCAGGGTATATTTGTGTGTGTGTGTGTGTGTGTGTGTGAACTCAAATCCAAACATGTTATCTTTGAAATAAGCCACATACCATAACAACAAGCCCAAATACTCTTAATAAGTGTTGCCTTTAATAAGTCATTGGTCAAATTTTAACAAATCTTTGGTCACTGAAATATTACTTTGCTTAAAATCACAGTACCAATTTGTTACTTTTCCAAAATAGTAACATTGAACCAATATTGCATTGTGTTACATTTAAAAGGTAACATTCCTCAACGTGTTCATGTGAAGTTGTTCAAAGCCATGAATGGCTTTGCTTTTCTGAGAAATTTCAGTGATAATTAGAATGGCCTTTAAGTCAAATGGTGTCCTACATAACCCTCAGTGCTGCCAATGTCACGGATGAAAAAGCATTTATTCATCAAAGCCCTTCGCGGCCTTCTGTTCTTGTTGGCTTTTGGTTTGGACACGGAATGAAAGAGGAAGCGGCCCGTAGTGGCTTGGTTTTTGAAGCCATTAAGATTCACCCACTCTTCATCTCTCTCTGAGACCCTCCCTCTGACAGTAAAGCTGAAGAACATCGTTCTTACACATCCATTACATCCCTTACAGGAAGTATTGGTACTAAAGTCCTAGTGAAAAGAAAAGAAGAAGACAAAATCATCTAATTAAATGTAGAAAAAAGTTAGCATGGTTCATCTGTTCATATACTCATTTATAGAGGTCACAATACTCGTATTGTAAAAAGGAAAGTTCATGTTGTACCAAACCTGCATGACTAACACAATAGAACACAAGAGCAGATTTTCAGTGGAATGACGGCCTCAGTCACTGTTTGCTTTCATTACATGGTGGGGGGGGGGACAATGAAATGTTCTTATGGGTTTGAAATGATGATGCAGCTGGTTGCCATTACTTCCTCCATTTTCAGGGAACTGAATCAATACAGACAATGTGGAATGTCAATCCTTTGGTTTAAGCAGACAAGATAATTTCTCAATGCTGTGCAGAAACCTGACATTTGTGCCGTTTCCATGGCAACCGACTCTCTCACGCCCAAGCCACATCCTAGCAACCGTCACTGTCAGAGTGATGCTATCATTGGCACATACCAAAGATGCACAAATTCTCAATTCATTCTTTAACATTATATAATAAAGTTTAATGTTGTATAGGATGTACTTGGTATATGTCTGGTATCTATCCGACTGTCCATCTATCTATCTATCTATCTATCTATCTATCTGTCTATGTATCTGTCTATCCGTCTATACATCCATCTATCTATCCGTCTATACGTCCATCTATCCATCCATCCATCCATCCATCCATCTATCCATCCATCT
>NW_015641057.1:23760-39669 GCF_001515625.1 Sinocyclocheilus rhinocerous | reverse complement strand
CATCTATCTATCCGTCTATACATCCATCTATCTATCTATCTATCCATCCGTCTATACATCCATCTATCTATCCGTCTATCTGTCTATCTATCCGTCTATCTGCCTGTCCATCTGTCTATCCGTCTATCCGACTGTCCATCTATCTATCTATCTATCTATCTATCTATCTCTCTATCTAAAGTTGGTTTTGTTTTACTTTTCATCAAGTTGTCCTGGTCATATGAAAAAAAAAGTATCATGGTTTGCACACGTACACACACACACACACACGCACACACACACATACACACACACACGAACATTCAGTGTAAGTTCATATCAACTCTAAGAAAGGATATTTTCGTGGCCACAGAAAATATCTTTCCTAGAGTATTAATGCACACGAGCATGTAGCTGGATCAGAATCGTAAAGGGACATTATTCACAAGCAGAACCAGAAACTCATGTAATTTGTGCTCAAAAGTTGTATTAACTAAACGCTAAGACACATAACTACTCTAAACAAACAAACATACAATCACTCTTTAGAGAAACAAGAAAATGCAACTATGGGAAATGAGTCAGTTAACCTTTGAGTGAAACCATCAGCGCCGTTTTACAATGGGGTCTATAGCTTATACTAAACCTCTGTTTCGTTTAGTTAAATATACGATACTTACATTGCCTTTGTCGTTGACGAGTGTCCGGATGCAGTCTCGGATGAAAGTCTTGATGGTTTCAAGGTTTGGACTTGCAATCACATTCTTCCGGGTTTGAAGAGTGATGAACTCCAAAGTTGTTCTGACTCGATGGTGATTGGGAGTTTCTTCCCAGGTGGAAAGTGAAGAAGAGCTAAGAGAGACATCAGCTGAGATCCTAGGACCTTTGATGAATGGAAAGTCAAGGTCGAAGCCTGGCTCAAACTTAAGGGGTCCAGAAGAGTTCTAGCTCAGCATCCCCATCCTCTTAGGATCTAAAAGAACCACAGACTGAGCTGTGTCGAGGCCTACCAGGCACGGCAGCGCCGGCTCTGGGACTTAGCAACCAGAAGATGGGAGGGTGATGAGAGACGAGTAAACAGACTAAAAGCTAGGGGGGTCACTGAAGTGAGGCCTTTTAAGTTCTGTGGAGGTCACACCTCTCGGGGGTCAAAGAGCCAATGGTGACTTACACTTCTGGAGTGAAAGTTTACGACTCTTTGTCTCAGACATGGTAATTTGCATATGTAACTGGATTGGATGTTGATGATTCTTAGAACACTAATATGTTGCATAGGTATAAACATATAATATACACTCTCAGTTAGATAATTCAGAGACTAATTCATAGAGACCAAACATGGTATAGGTAAGGTTACGTGAAATAGTGGTATCATAAGTATGCATAAAACAGTATACAATACAAAATATACAAGAACAGTAATAATATACACAATGACCTGAGGATATGTGATAGGAAGGTCAAAGACAGGTTTGTCTGTGAATGAGAGTCCATTTATATGGCATTGTGTCTCTTTCCTATGGGTAAATGAATTGAGAGTTGCTCTGCCCGCATTCCTTTGGGCAATAAAACCAGTGTTATCAGCATTGGTTGCCATGGAACCAGAGGCCTGTTCTGCCTTTTTGAGGCGTTAGCTGCATTTCAGGGGAAGGGTCCATAGACCCTCATAGTTGGCTTGTTGATTGAGGGGTGTTACGGATTATTTGTTTAATATAACAAAATAATTGTGTGTCTGATTGGTCCAGACGCTACAATAATAATCAGAAATGTTTTTTGAGCAGCAAATCAGCATATTGGAATGATTTCTGAAGGATCATGTGACACTGAAGACTGGAGTAATGATGCTGAAAATTCAGCTTTGATCGCATGAATAAATTACCTTTCAATATATCTTAAAACAGTAAACAGATATTTCAAATTGTTATAATATTTTACAATATTACAGTTTTTTTACTGTATTTTTGATCAAATAAATTCAGCCTTGTTGACTATAAGATATGTCTTATAGTGTTGTACACTGTAAAAAAAAAATACAGTAAAGCTGTGGTTGCCTGGATTGTACCATAAAAAATAGGGTAGCAACATTTTAGGTTTTACGGTTTTAACTTAAATTTAAAGTTAAATACCGTAATTTCATGAACTGATATAATGCTAATATACCAACCTACTGAAGTAATGAAATCTGGTTTGTACCTTTGTAATATACTGATAACCAACAAAAGCAGGTGGTAATGAGAAAGTCACATGATGAACCAAAGCCTATCACAAGCAGCTTTTAAATATTGACATATATAGAAGGTGCACAGTGCCATTCACACAAACACTAAACACCATCATGGTAACACTCATGAAACTGAAATAATGCAATAAACTTTAATTTAACAACATTAAGTGTAACATACAACCCTAATGTACAAAACTGATAAGAAAAAAACTAAGAAGAAACATAAGTATTTAAAAAAAAAATTGAAATGTAATGCAGGGAATTCTGGGAATGTCAATTTACGGTTATTCACTGTAAATTATACGTTCTTTTTCCACTTCCAAAGATCTTGCGCTGATAACCGCCCTGCGTGGTTTTTCTAATGTCCATGAAGTTTTAAAAAAGAACATCACAGATTCAAACCCTGTGGCCTGCATGAAATTCCCTTTCAAGTCCTCAATGTACTCTTTTGAAACAGTAAATGTCATTACCTGGTTCAAAGAAAACCTGGGAAAGATAGCCAAACTTTTAGAGGCAACAAGTTTGCCATAATCTTCGAACACATCTTCCTGAGCATTACTGTGGTCAGAAAGGTTCAGCTCTTTCAAGACCAGAGGTTACTCAACCAAGATCATACATACAGCTTACCTTCATATTTGATTTTTCCTCGGAAATAAGACATTTACCCTGTAATTTTCCCTTGCTCAACTCTCTGTCAATAACTCAAGAGGCACCTGCGAATAAAATGTTCCCCTGGCATTTTCGCCGCTTCTTGTGATTACATTAAAACCTCACACTTTTAGCCGGCTGCAATTCAATATCGACACGACCCAGCCAAGCAATTTAAATACGCCTTTCTACAGCTGATGGGATTTGCCGCCTCTGCTCGATAAGCTCCCCCACACCCAGTGGAGGTGTTATCTGTCGCCTCTGCGGAACTTCGAATATTTGGACATTATCATCTATCATAGGGCAGCAGGCGGCAGGGTCAGGGCGGGGGTCTCTGGGCCCCAGCATCCCCAGCTGTCTTTTAGGCAGGGCGGCTGCGAGCATCTGCTGATGTATTGCGGGGCAGTGGAGGGTGAGGTTTGGAGACAGCCACAGTCACCTTGCACTTTCTGCACTGGCGCAGGCAAGACTAATGCATACGGCATTTAGACAAGGTAACAAACCACCCACTTCATGAGGCGGCCGAGCGGAACGCTAAGTGAATTTTGGCTCTGGATGTTTGTCTTGTAATCATGGAAATCAGGCCGATTTGGTGGAGGGAGGAGGCGTCTACTTTGTTAGCAATGCGCTTGTGTCATTTCAGTCTAAAAAAGGTTTTATGCAAAGATGAGTACTGACCAAGCACTTTTGTAAGCATTCTTTAACGGTCCTTTAATGCCATTTTCCTCCGAAGTGTTGACATGAGAGTGGGAACAGTTCAGTCTAGAGAGGTTGGCCTTTGTAAAGTTTCTTAGAAATTATCAAAATCTTGCCAGTTATAGGATTAGTTCACCCCAAAATTCTGTCATTAATTACTCACCCTCATGTCATTCCAAACCCATAAGACCTTCGTTCATCTTCGGAACACAAATTAAGATATTTTGGATGAAATCCGAAAGCTTTCGGAACCTCCACAGACAGCAACACAACTACCATGTTCAAGGCCCAGAAAATAGCAAGGACATCATTAACAGTGTTGGGGAGTAGCTAGCTACAAGTAGCTATGCTACTTTTAAAACAGAGTAGCTTTTCTTGTAGCTATCTACTATTTCCAACAAGTAGCGATGTAGCGCGACCAAACGCTACATTCCGTTTTGCGTTCTGACCATAGACTGTATAAAAACAGGTTCTGACGAGTCACGAGCCTGTAATGCATTGAAGCAGCGCACACACTTCTTCTGACTAGATCACAAACTAAATTTGATCATTACCGCCATCTGTTGTGATATCACGCATCGTGCGACTTTACAGTCTTTCCACCGACAAGAGACCGCCTGATGATCTGATGATATTGCAAAGGATATACAGGAGTGGATATTTCACATGAATCAACTGTAATTTACGCAAAACAAAGATTAAAATGCGGTCTACATCAAAGACTTAAATCACATACAGGAGGTGAATAATAGCCTTTTTAAACTGATTAATTGTTCTTCTTTATTGCACTCTAGATCAAATGTCTATTTTACTATGATGAACGGTCATAATATAATCTGTGCCCCACAGTTTTGTAATGAACACTAATCGAACAGTAGTGTTCTTATCATTTGGCAAAGGATGGTTGCGGCGGGATTCACGCAAAGCGCAGTGTTCACGCGTGCAGCTGATGATTGACGTCTCCATTCACAGTCAGTAAATACCGCATGTGCTGTGAGTTTAACCTGCTTATTTTATGACTCCTCCGTATCCAGTTTAAGTTGCATACATTTTGTTCTTGCATTGATGTTACATTAGTGGCAATTTTGCACTTTGACAGTCAGTTTCAGATAAAATAACTATACAGTAGCCTACTTTATTATTGTGTGTATCGGATAGTTTACAAAATCAAATGATTGGGACACTTTGTGACATTGAAATAGCTTGGAAAAGTGTCCCAATCAACCTGAATTCACCCTACTCTTTGAAATCATGATTGCATTACAGTATGTTGTTTTAGACCCCAAATATTTTACTTGTAACTTTATTATATTTTACTTATAACTTCATTATAATTCTTCATTAATAATTATTTAGTTATTTGTAATGCTAATTGTAAATAATAATAATAATAATAACTTAAAAAAATTTAAAGTAGTTTAATTATTATCAACCTTAATTTTATGAAGCTACGAGAATACTTTTTGTGCACAAAGAAAACAAAAATAACAACTTTATTCAACAATTTCTTCTTCACCACACGTATGCGTTGTGGTACTCTAATGAACGCACGTCGAAGACTGACACAGAAGAGAATAAATTGTTGAATAAGTCATTCGTTTTGTTTTCTTTGCAGACAAAAATTATTCTTGTAGCTTTGTAAAATTAAGGTTGAACCACTGATGTCACATGGACTACTTTAACAATTTCCTTACCACCTTTCTGGGCCTTGAACATGTCAGTTGCGTTGCTGTCTATGCAGGTTCAGAAAGCTCTGCGATTTCACCAAAAATATCTTAATCTGCGTTGCGAAGATGAACGAAGATCTTACGGGTTTGGAACGACATGAGGGTGAGTAATTAATGACAACATTTTAATTTTTGGGTGAACTAACCCTTTAATCATCTGTCCAAAACATGTTTCTTTTACATGAATTTCACAACACTTTAGCTTGAGATTCTTATCAAATGGGGGTCATGTTTCAGGATTCTTTACCTTAGCAAAGTCTCTGAGAACCTCACACCTTAGACTTCTTGAGACTCCAGATAGTTTGCAGTTCTGGAAAATGGTGGCACTGGAGACTAAATGGTTCCTGATGGTTTAATTCTTGGTTTAACACCTGATTCTTCACCTTAAATTATTCTCAACCTGTTTTTATGTCCTTTCTGCCCTAATGAGCATTTCTTGTCCAATGGTCACACCTTATTTTTTCAGTTTCTATAGTATTTAATCCTTCTTGTGGACATTTTTTCATTGATTTATTGATTGATTGTGTATGTGTGAGTTAAATCTCTATCTCTATCTATCTCTCTCTCTCTCTCTTTTTGTTGGCCCATTTTAGTTGTAAAACAAAAACTACCCAATAACAATGCACATCTGTTTTACATTTCTAGCCAATATTCTGTCCCGGTCCAGTTCCCTATCTCAATTCATAACTTCCTGTTCCACCAGGGGTACAATTTTGGATTTTTGTCAAACATGCTACTGTTTAGATCAATTTTAAAACTCAACTCCTGCTTACAACAAAAAAGTGACAATGCAATTGGGACAAAAGTACTTGTCTCAGTCTACAATCTCCCCACTTCAACTCCAAGACTTTCACCTTGGTGCTCATGTCAGTTTCTCTTATTGCAACATGGGCTCAGGAGCTCAGGCTCATACCCTCACAGACATCTGACTGCAGTCTTGAGGCACTGGGCTGGAAGTGAGAAATGACCAAGGTTTAGTACATCTAGTACACTCTTTATTACATCCAGACCACATGCAACATCCACGCTCAGTTACCCCTATAGATCACAGAATGTGCTTTGAATTTAAAGAACCACATATCTTGATTCCAAACCATGCTGTTGAGTAATAGTTGTACATTTAGCCAATTAACAAATCCTTTAATCCAAAGCTATTTACAAGACAACTCACAAGCAATTTATCATGCAGGACCTTGCAGTACTGCAATACAGATTTTCAATAGTAAAACAAAGTTGTATAAAAGCTAGAGCAGAAGTGTAACTGTGGCCGTTTGTGTGTTTTTACTTAAATTAGAATATAAAGTTCATACAAGAGGTTTAGTGACTAACAGTTATTTTGTAGCTTTGTACTCAATTTGGTTGCACCATTTGTTCTTAATGCAGAATGTAGGTAGAAGGTCTTAAAATCACCATCAAATGAAAATGAAATGCATTTTGATCTTATTGAAAATGTTGGTCCTATTGTGAATGATTAGTCATCTTATTTATTTATTTATTTGGAAGTCGTTTTATATAGGAAAACATCAGCAAACTGCAGTGAATTTCAGTTTTCATTTATTTTGCCCCATATAACTTTACAATTAAATTTACAGTAAAATATTATCCATAAACATACATGCATGAATTAGCATTTTTAAATATGTAAATAATAGTAAAACAGCTTGGAAAGCAACTTTGAACTTTGATTTTTTAATTTTTTTTTACCTTTACGTTTTTACAAGTTAGTCATTGTATTGTTATTTATTTATTATTATTATTATTATTATATTTTTTATTGGTTACGAAAAAAAAAAAAACCCTCAATACCCCGTGGCTAACTGCTAGTTGTTCAGGCTGTTTATGCAACTTGCCCAGTTTCTAAATTGCCATTCATTCATTCATTCATTCAGGGTCCTTAAAGTTAGACATTGCAGTATTTAATTACAGTATGCAGGCCGTTATGCATGGAATACAATTTAAGAGTGAATTTTTTATAGCCTAACTGCGGAAACATTATTTTATATACGGCTGAGCAATTATATAACCTCCTCATCTCTCAGAATATGCCCTGCACACTTGACCTTGAACAGTCCATGGAGACCTTGTTCACTCATTAAGAATTCCTACGAGTCCACAGCTTACTCAATAATTAGCATAGGTCTTTTTTTCAGCACATACGACAGCAGCAGGAAGGACAGGAGATATTCACCTGCCTGCGTTTGGCACCTACACAGCACGTTGACAATGTGCTCCGACAGATGGTACCATTTACAAAGCTCTCCATACTGTGATGCCCGTATTCCTTTTTATTATCTCCTGCCTGACTGGATCCCATCCCAACTCACTCTTCTGCCTCCAAACTCACTAAGTATCTGACCTGGGGTCTACTTTAGACGTGTGAGGATCTATTCAAAACCTCTCGGCAAGCCCTACAGGTCCACACATCTCTTTTTAAATTCAAAGATATAATGAAAAAGCTGGAAAGTTCCTCTTTGGCTGTTCGAACGCCCCTGGAGATTGGGGGCGAGGACTTCTATGGGCATTATGCACACAGGAAGCGAGTAACAGTGGGAGTTCGCTCCTCGTCAATAGGTGCTTTCCTCTGCGATTTGGATGGCAGCCAGCCTCCCTTGGTTTGGCCAACAGTAGGCAAGCATGAAAAGTCACAAGGTTTTTTTTGAGTAATCGCAGTTTCCTTGCTGACATTTTATGAATAATGATTTATGATGGAGGTGGTTGAATCTTGAATGCCCATTCTTAATTTGTGAAATACGCTACACAAACTGGCCCCAAGAGAGGACAATAGCTTATAGAAGCAAAGCTCTTAAAGCCTCGATCCCTGGCAGAACCCATGTTTGACACGTTTAGCATGAGAAATGCACAGGAATGCTAATAAGGTGGATAGAAACGTTCCTTTCCTCTCTTGTTTTTCTCGCCGCAGCTGGTGGCTAACCAGTTTAATCAGTGATAATTCTATTTAGCTCACAAGCTCTGGAGCAGTTTTGCACTGTTTACCCAAGGAATGATAATAGGACCCAAAAATGTTCCTTTGCTTCAGCAAGCTTGTCTGTTGTTTTTCTTTGCCCATGAGGCAAAGTGGTGGAAACGCAGTAAGACAGGCCTAAAGATGTGACTCTAAGGGGGGCGGTGTAATCGTAATTATCCATTCAGCACCTCGTATGATTCTAACGATTCCATGAAGCAGAATGCTAATGTACGTGCTAGCGCAAAGGTTTTGTAATAAGTCTTCCGAGTCTTCTGGTGGCACCTCATAATTAACCCTCTTAAATTGAGCCGTTCGCCATCCAGCGAGGCACCCACGCAGGGTCCCTCCGGAGCCGAAAGCTGCTTTGGGCACTTTCATTACACGCTTCACTTCCGCGTCTGCACTTCTCCCTCTCTCTCTTTGTTCAGAGAACGAGATTAGAGATCTCCTTTTTTACGTTCCTTTATCTTATTCATCTAAAAATGCAAATGTGGCACAAAAACCCACAAATTCTTTAGTTAATGGAGTTCTCAGTTACGCTTCGTCTGCTTTGTCTCAGATGTTTCTCCTTAAAATCATTAAGAGAAATAAATGGAAATAAGACAGTTGTTGATATGCAATAAACACTGTGTCTTCACAATGTGGCACAATGTGACACAATGTGACATGCACTAATTTTCATAAATCAATATGTATCCAATCCGATTTCAGATTCCAAAAGTTCTGTTTAGAACTCTAAACATTGTAATCTAATTTACATATTAGTTTACATGTGCGTTAAATGTTTCAGAACAAAAATTCAGCACATACGCAGTGCCCGGTCACTAAGTTTTGAGCCAGAGAACCCAAAGCAATAATATCACTCAAGCTACGGCGAATATACTTGTTATTTCTGCTGATGTATATGTCCGCTTTTTGGCAAATATTTAGTTTCTTCCACTGACTAGTTCGTAAGACATGAGAAGTAAGTACTGTAAATACATACACAATTTAATTTATGGTTCATAATAGCACCATAACAGTACATATTACTACCTTAAGGGTACATATTACTACTCTAGGTATTAATAATTATGCACCCTTTATGGGTAAAGAAGATACAATGATGTCCCTTTGAGGGTACTGTCCCAGTCACAAGCTTGTACCCCTAAAGGTACAATTTTTGTGTGAATCCTTTTTTTATTTTGACAGTGAAGAGCTGAAGGAAACATGAGGGCTATATATACAGGGCTATGGGGATTACATAACAAAAAAGAAACAACCAATAGCAAGACAGAACTTATAACAACATGACAAGACATTAGGTGTGTTCTACTTCATGCAGCGCTGTGCAGATCGATCGGAATCTGACTTGAAGCAGTGCATGCCAGTTAGGAATTTTTGTCCAACTTGAGACAGCGCCGACGCCACGTCACTGTGACGTATAGCATCAAAGTACAGCGAGAGTGCTCTGAGAGCATTCGGCTGACTCAGCCGGCGCAGTTTCTCCAGAACGGCTGCAGAAATGCTGATGACGACGCAGCTGTTTCACATTCGCCAAATTCACCACATGACAACAATGACCTGTTTTTCGGGTTTATTCTAACATCTTCAATTCCAATAATGCTCACAAATCCGTGTTTTTAGAACACTAAAAGCTTTTTACTGTAGTCACATGTTATTTTAAGTCTTGTTTATCAAAAAACACTGATAAAAGCATATATGCCCCCCACTTTATTGGTATTTAAGTATGTTTATGTTGAACTTTATTCTTAAACAGATGGCTCTGTATTAACTGCCGCAGTCTGTGCAGAGCCGTATGAAGTCGAACACACCTATTGAATCAATTGAAAAAAAAAAAAAAAAAAAAAAATTAAGACTGGAACCATGACTATGACAATTTACAAAATAAAAGTCATGCAATCATGAACATAAATAAAGCCTAATATACCTAGTATGAATAGCACTGTTCATGTTAGCACTCCTGCTGGTCAAATTAGTATCAATGCAATTAAAACCCAGGCCAAATATGCATAAAAACAGCCTTTACAAATCCATAGCAACTATTTAATTGAAAGTGTAAATATTTATCACCATATACCATTAAATATTAATTGTTGGTGTAATAAGTGTTTGTTTTTCAATTTTCAGGGCTTGTTTTGTTTGTTCTATGGATGGCTCAGCTAAAAATGCTATTAACTATTAACTAATAGTATTCCTTTTTGTATTATACAAATGTCTCATTAAAACGTCTACAAATTTCTAAAACTGTTCCAAGATCACTTGTTCAATGGCTTTTCGCTGGGGGGTGATCTCAGTGAATCTGTTTTATTCCCCCCAGTGGTGAACCACTGACATTTTGAAACATTTCGAAAGAGTTATGACCTAACAAAGCCACGTTTACTTAAAATCACGTGACTTTGGCAGTTTGATATGAACCAATGATTCAGAACAAAATATTCGTAAAGGTTTCAAAGTTTCATGAAGCAGTGTTTCAAAAAAAATGCCCATTGCATACGGTGTCAGTATCTGTATTTGTATGCTATTTCTTACCATTTACAAATACTGCCCTCCCATGGCCTCATGGGATGGTAAAGTGTTACTGGATGCAATTCATATTGTTACAGTTTTATGAATACTGCATTTTCAGACATTGTACTATTTTGACACTCTACTTTTCACATACTGAACTACCGTACAAAGTAGAGAAGTAGACATATCCGGGGACTGTTGAGGTCTCCTCTGAAACTTTAGAATATAATGGGATTACTAGAGTCTTTTTCTTTGAAGGAAAAACCTGAAGCAGGAGAGTTAAACAAAAGTTGGCATTTGTTCCCCCTTTTAATCTCCTAGCTGTCTAGGAGAAGGAATTGAGATATTCAGGAGATCTCATTCATGATTTTCCTTTCCTATGTGTTTTGCGAGTGCATGTGGCAAAGCTCGCCTAGTTGGGAATTTGCAGAACCTGATATAAAACAGATAAAATTAGTTACGGATTACATAAATTTCCCATTAAATCCAGAGAGGGACTGGATGCCGTTTCAGGCTTTGAGTCATGCGGTGGTTATGAGTGCACATTAATTCTAATGGAATGAAGTTCCAAACTAGGTCTCTCTCTGAAGCCACACTCATGGCGATCATGATTCAGGAGGTCCCCAATAATATTGAATGCATGATGAATCATTTAACTATCAATTCAAAGTCATTCAGCGGCAATTCTCAGCCGGTTCTCACTTAGCATATTCACCTGGAAGTGCCTTATCCATCAGCAATATGGCTGCTCTTGATATAGGAAAGATCAAAGCTTTCCTCCTCGAGTTTGAAGGGTTTCAATTACGTGGAAAACCAAGAAGTAACATCCAGCTGAAGAGTGACTCACTGATTCTATCCCTACAGAAGAGCGGTGTACAAAAATAGCCTCATGCTAACTGCTAACTGAAGCTCGCCGCTCCAAGGATTTCATAAAAATGTCTACTTTGAATTGCAGAGAGACGTTTTCCACCTCACTTTCCACCAAAACAATTTATTTTCTCTCAGTTATGGTCTCGTTAGATACTCAGGCTTACCTCAAACGAACGTCGTCTTTTCTGCTTGACTGAAACAGTATGTTAAGTTGCGTAGGCAATGATGCATGCAACACTGAACATTAGACTACACTGGAGCTGGTGGGGGAAAAAGTTTGAAATCGGAGTTCGGCATAATTAAAAGGGCAGATGGGTCACACACATCTCACTCACCATATTCCCTGTAATGGTCTCAACTTGTTCTTACGGTCCCCAATCATTTGCTGTCCTCTCTGTTCAGATCAATGTGCCGTGTGTCATGGCTGCCAAAATCTCTATATTTGATGGTACTTAGCTTTCCTTTCCCTTGGCAGGATTCTAGTGTCAGATTTACATGTGGTTCATGAATTTTGCATGATTTCTCTGCGACACGGTAAGTGCAAAGCACAGCAGCCTAACTGGATGGTTTAATTAATGTTCTGGGCTGAATGGATGTGGCATGACACTTGAGTTTTGCTGGAGAGCATTACTCACTTGAAAGTGGTACGTGGGTCTTGTGACAAACAAATAAATAATTTTCAGATCTTCAAAATACATTTTAAACCAGTCTCCATAGCACATATCTCCTAAATATTTGAAGATTGTGTGCAGCAGAATTTGTCCAGACTGAACCAGGTCTGACAATTTAAAGCATTACACAATACTTCTAGAGTATTCCAAGTTGTTATTAGCCTAAAACGGGGTGCTATTGTAAAGCAAAGTAGTAAAGATAAAAGCAAAATGTTGTGTAAAATGACAAAATCACAGAAAAGCATTTTTTTTTATAGGGATGGTTACATGGGTCAGTTGTTACACCATCAGTTCAGTACTTTAGAAATTATACCTGTGGCAGAGTTATTGTAGCATTTGTAGTTACTATTATAGTTTTTTAAAATTATTATTAATATTATAAATTATCTTTTCCTTTTAGTTTCCATTGTAATTTTAGCTTAATTTAGCTTTTTAGTCACTTTGTCATGCTCACTTGTCTTTATTTATTTAGAGTAATTTTAGGGATTCAACTTAAATTTATTTTTTTTAGTGCTGTCAAATGATTAATCGCGATTAATCACATCCAAAATAAAAGTTTTTGTTTACATAATATACTCTATGTATGCGTACTGTGTTTATTTATTATGTATATATA
Source organism: Sinocyclocheilus rhinocerous (assembly GCF_001515625.1). Classification (NCBI taxonomy): domain Eukaryota; kingdom Metazoa; phylum Chordata; class Actinopteri; order Cypriniformes; family Cyprinidae; genus Sinocyclocheilus; species Sinocyclocheilus rhinocerous. The sequence continues at coordinate 26,762 of NW_015641057.1, read as the reverse complement.
AATACACACATTCAGTATATATTTAGAAAATATTTACAGGTATATACATTTATATATCTATATTATTATATTTTATATTATATAAAATATAGTTAATACATAAATATAACATTTTTCTTAAATATATACATGCATGTGTTTGTATGTATATACATAATAAATATACACAGTACACAGTCATATATTATGTTAAACAAACTTTTATTTTGGATGCGATTCATTGTTTGACAGCACTAGTATTTTTGTATTTTTTACTTTCAGTATTCTTTGTAATTTTAGCTTCATTTTTAGTCATGTTGTCATGTGCTTTTGGCATTTTTATTTTATTTTTTTATATTATGATGTATTTATTTATTTATGAATGCATTCATGAATGAATGAATGAATGAATGAATGAATAGTAATTTTAGGGATTACATTTATTTTAGTTAGTTGCAAAGGCAACATTTCTATTCTTTGTTTAACTATTTAACTTTGTTTCTATTCTTTGTTCAATAAAAAAACTTCAACTTTTAAAAGGTTTAATTTTAGTTTCACTTTAGTTAACAATGATAACACTAACCTGAATAGATAGATGATAGATAGATAGATAGATAGATAGATAGAAAAGAAAAGAAAAGAAAAGAAAAGAAAAGAAGAACAATGTACAGAATGCGGTAGAGTTGTAAGGAAAGTGTTTGGATAAAAAATAAAATGTCGTGTCATGCATCCTTTGCCATAGTCTGGTGGCTGGTTAGGACAAAATTATTTTATCACCTATTTTATATCGCCTGGCTAAGCAGACCATGTTAAATAACAAATATGACAACATAATTACTCACAAGCTATTCTGACCCATATGCTGAAGAAAAAACTATGAGCGTGAATGTACCATTTGAACTTAGCATGCATAGCACAGCGTGTGAACCATTTGTAGAGTTAACACCTACAATAAATGAGCCTACTCAGAGTTACAATATGAGTGGCCTCCAACCAGGCATATTAACATAGCCTGTTCTGCAGGCCAATTCACTGACATTTCAAAAATAGTCCATGTGAATTATGAACAGCCAAGCTTTAACATGTTGGAGCACCAGTGTTTGAGATTAATTCTGGAAATGCTTACTCAAAAACTGAGGCGTATAAGCTCAGATCAATGAGGCCTACATTTAATCAGTTATTTAGAAGCTATTATTTGTAGACCTCTCTTTTTTTTTTTATTGTGAACATCATAAGTGTAACAAGGTGGTGCGAAAAATCAACAAAAGTAGAATAATTATCAAATTTCTTCTTCTTCTTCTTCTTATTATTATTACTTAAATATTTACTTAATGCTTACTAATACTTACTAAATATTTAGCTATATACTTTCCATTGACTGTGCTTTTAATTTTGTCCCTGTCTTTCTTTCAAAGTCCAGCTAATCTATTTCCTTTAAAGGGGTCGTCCAGCCCGGGGTCGACACATGTGGTTGCCGCAAGCCCGCCGGCCCCTTCTTCATCGAATCCGCCGTCCACGCCGTTCTCAAGCCCGCCCGCCACCACTCACTCTAGCCGCCGTGTGTTTCGTTGTGAAAGCGAAATATTAATTTGTGTGCAGCACATTTTATGGAAGACTGTTTCCTGATCCTGGGAACCGATGAGCTTTGTAAAAATCGACACGTTTCAGAAAGGCGGGGCATAGAGGAGAATCAATAATGTACAGTATGTGGAAAATAATGTGTTTTTTGAACTTTAAACCGCATAAACATTTCATTACACCAAATACACAAAAGAATGTTCTTTTTAGCAACATCATATGACCCCTTTAATTTTAGTATGTGGTGTTCTGAAAGGACAGGAATAAAGAAAACAGTAAACATATCAATACATGTCTATGATAGGCTTCTGGGCTCAACAAAGTAATATACCAGTTCATATTCATACACTTTCGTTTGCATTGTATACGTTTACACAACTTCTGGCAATGTCATAAAACCTTTATGCTGGAATTAAATGAAATTAATATAGATCCAAGAAAAAGATGCCAATAAACTATAATGTGTTCTTCAGAGGGAGTGTGTATACCTGATATAAAATGTCAATATTGAGGAAATATGTCTGTCTGTATTTAATGGATTGATGGAGAATGCTTTGCAGTCCATGCATCCTAAAGCTGAGTTCTTCATCATCAGTATTGCTACTATGCATTTAATGGCTAACTAGATTTATTTTCTTATGCAATCATACACACATATTTACACATAACACACATTATAAACAGAACAGTACAGTACATGTATTTTTTTCATTTTTATTTTTCCTTCCGAATCTTCAAAAATCTTGTTTTGTCTTCCAAAAAAAGAAATGTTTTTTTTTTATTGGAACATAATTTTTATGTTCTTCATAAATTGATGATGTTTAATCATGTTTGACTAACATGGGCATGCACACACACACACACACACACAAAGCAATGTATACATATAATTCCTCCTCCACAAATACACCAACTCAATATCAATCCATGATTTCCACTTTGGACACAACATAGTTGAAAGGAAGTAGTTGATCCTTGTTTACTAGCTGACATTGAGTCTGACCCCAAAAGCATCATGAGATGAAAATGTAGTTGATGGAGCTGAAACTGATGTGTGCTGGTGTTCAGGGCATCAATAAGGCGGAAAGAAACAAAGGAAGCACAATGAGGCCTCACATCCTCAGGGTCACTGCGCTCAGGGTGATGAGAACGATTGTGAAGCATAAAATACAATTCACTGAGAGGACTGTTTATTTGTTTAAATGCTTGACCATGGGGCTTCCCATTATATTTCCAACAGGAAAAAAAAAAAGATTTTTAAAAGCATGTTTGCTGTGGAGTGAAGCAACACTGAAGTGTACAGTACACCATTCAGAATTCCTGTGAATTATAATACAATTTCTGAAAGTAGCAGGACATGGAATTGCAATGTAATTAGAATTTTAGGAAAGATAATTAAAATGGAAACAAATTACAATTTAAAAAAAAAAATTGAGCAGTCATTC
>NW_015641057.1:4944-23630 GCF_001515625.1 Sinocyclocheilus rhinocerous | reverse complement strand
AAAAATTGAGCAGTCATTCTCATAATATATATATATATATATATATATATATATTAGGGTTGTCAGTCAATTAAAAATTTTAATCTAATTAATGACATGATTTTTCGATTAATTAATCACAAAATAAATTTGACTGTGAAAATACCCACAAAAGATTATTTACAGCTATTTTTGTGTTAAATGAGAAAGTATCAAATATACATTACAAATTGTAGCTTTAGAAATAAATATTTTATTTGATTCAACGTAAAATTAATTACACAAACATTTAGGCTATAAAAGCTTTGTTACCAACAGTCTTCAAAATACCTTCTTTTATTTTTCACAAAATAAAGTTTTGAAATGACATGAGGGTAAATGATGACAAAATTGTATTATAATTTTTTTTTGGGTGAACTATCCCTTTAATGTATTTATTTTTTTATGAAATTATACTCTAAATAAGAAACTAAATCTGCCATCAAGTGGTGATAAATGCATTTATGATTCGTTCAAACGGACGATTCATTCAGGAATTCATTAAACGGCTCTCTTTATGAATGGGTCTTTGAATCATTGGTTCACAAGATTCATTCCAAACGCGGATTCATTCAGAAACTAAACACCGCTGTGTTGCTCGGAGATGCACAACAATTCTGCTATGGCTTTAAAGGTAATATGTTGCAAAATTGAGCAAAAACACATAATATTGTGTTTAAAATATAACACAATGTCAACTTGTTATTTATTGAACTGATGTATAAAATCACATTTAAACTCATGATATTCGGGACAAACAGTAGGCTACTCGTGTGATATTGCTATTGCTGCCGGTGTAATATCGCTTATAATATGATATAAATATGAGAGAAAAACACATACAGGGGCATTTTTGCACCAAATATCTTGTATTTTAGGGCATAACTGCATTTATGGAGATGTTGCCCTGCATCATATTCGTCAACAGTCAACTATATGAAATATAAGATGAAGTACAGGTCTGGGGGTGGTGCCAGTGCGTTAACTGTGTTAAAATATTTTAATCGTGTTATTTTTTCATAACTAATTAATTAAGTTAACACATTAAACTGAGAGCCCTAATATATATATGGACGGACGGATGGACAGACGATAGATTATTTTGCTGTAGACATACTACAGCAAAATAATCTATCGTCTGTCCATCCGTCCATCTTTCTATCTATCCATCCATCCATCCATCCATCTATATCTGTCTATCTATCTATCTATCTATCTATCTATCTATCTATCTTAGTCCTGAAGTGATTTCATTTCCTACCCAATTTATATGCATCTCTGATGTTATCGTTGGAAATATTGACTAGAACCTGATTACTCTGCAAACTGTCAGGCAGCACACCAAACCCCTATTAGCCGGATACTGATTCTTTCTTCAAAACTGCCAGGAGAATTCATAAAAAACAGCTCAGAGCACCTCAACTTTCTCTAAGGCAATCTTAAAAATATCCAGCAGCTTTACGGCGTATGTTTCAGCAGCTGGCAGGGAGAACGAGCATTTCCCTGCCTTCTGCTCAGAGAAGAGCCAGCACACAATGTGGCTTTCCTGTACGAAATCAGCATCATGCAATTAAATAAAATAAAATCTTTCAGGCCACAGCTCTCAGTTTTCATCTTCCCCCATTTCATTGTCTACGGGCGACTCCTTTGGCGAAGAAACCATTTTGATCTTTTTCTCTTGGGTTTGTTTTGCTCAGCCCTGATCCCTCTTAATCACAGAATGGACAGGCTTTCAGCGCAATCAAAAGCCCTATTCGCACGGGATTAGTATTATCTGATTCGTTCAAACGGACGATTCATTCAGGAATTCATTAAACGGCTCTCTTTATGAATGGGTCTTTGAATCATTGGTTCACAAGATTCATTCCAAACGCGGATTCATTCAGAAACTAAACACCGCTGTGTTGCTCGGAGATGCACAACAATTCTGCTATGGCTTTAAAGGTAATATGTTGCAAAATTGAGCAAAAACACATAATATTGTGTTTAAAATATAACACAATGTCAACTTGTTATTTATTGAACTGATGTATAAAATCACATTTAAACTCATGATATTCGGGACAAACAGTAGGCTACTCGTGTGATATTGCTATTGCTGCCGGTGTAATATCGCTTATAATATGATATAAATATGAGAGAAAAACACATACAGGGGCATTTTTGCACCAAATATCTTGTATTTTAGGGCATAACTGCATTTATGGAGATGTTGCCCTGCATCATATTCGTCAACAGTCAACTATATGAAATATAAGATGAAGTACAGGTCTGGGGGTGGTGCCAGTGCGTTAACTGTGTTAAAATATTTTAATCGTGTTATTTTTTCATAACTAATTAATTAAGTTAACATGTTAAACTGACAGCCCTTAATATACATGAATAAACAACAAACAAAAAGTAATGGATAAAAAGGCGCAAAGGAAACAAAAGCCTCGAAAAATGATATACGACCCGCCAAATGCTGGCCGAATCCCAGAGATGCCGATTCGCACGGAACTAATATTATCACAGGACCTCGGTGTTCGGCAAAATATGGTAGGTCAGGGGAATTTTTACTTTACAAATTAGAGACATGGCCGATTCGCACGGGATTAAGATCACAGACAACCTCCGCAGTTATTACAAATGACTGGAGGTCACCAGGTAATACTAATCCCGTGCGAATAGGGCTAAAGTCTGTCACAAATCCCTACCAAATAGTTAAACCCTAGAGAAACCACAGGGTAATTGTTCTGTAACAGCTATAACCACAGGCATTCACAACTCAGCAACGCGGGCCTAACTTGACAATCTCTGGCTTGGGCATACTGCATGGTTTAACAATGTCTCCAACTCAAGACAAAACATTGCACAACAAGATACAGTACCTGCACTGCATATGTATGAATGCACCTCAATTTTATATAACTGTAAATAAACCTTTTGAATAGTTGGGTAAACAAACTCAAATTGGCATATTCTTGTCAACAGTTGGTCATTAGTTTAGCTGAACTTCACATCGAGCCTCAAACTTTTAAACTTTTTTTTATTTTGACATGGTATTAAATGCCACTACATCAAGTCCAAAGGTAATGTTTTAAATCCTAATTGTATTTTCAGTGCAATGTTTTCACTGTTGATCCATTTTCAGCCTTTTAATCTCCTGTTTATAATTCAAACTGAAGTTGCAAACACAGTCACGTTTTCATCTAATGCCTTTTTTATATTTATTTACTTAATTTACATACAATTACCACTGAAATTACAAACTGGAATAAGGGCTTTAACAAAAATACAAGCTTCTGCTTTGTAACCTCAGGCTATTTTGCCCATTTGCCATTCATTGTAATCATTGCATTTTCCTTGGAAATGTAATTGAGTAAAATGTTCAATAGTACTTGAGAAAAGTGTAATTGTATGTAGGTATTGTAATGAAGTACAAGTGCCAAAGTACTTTACAGCTCTGGCAAACACCTTCCCAATTATTGCATAGAGAATATAACATTAAACCAATACAAAAAGTATAATGTTCTATATTCTACATTATACATCTGAACTCTACATTAAAAATAGATTATTTTAATCTTACTATTGATTTTTTTTCCTTCTTCTGTTTGAATGTGTTGAAGGTATTTTATGGCACAAATGCAGGCAGAACTGTATAATGGTCTTCTGTTCCTTCAGCAGTATGATAATCCTGCTGTTTCTTATGTGAGCAAACAATAAAAAGTGCATGTTGTATACTGTAAGTCTCGTTATGCATCTAAGGCATATTATGGAATACTTTTCATTTAAATGTTTTAGTTATATGTTCAGACTGTTAAGTGATTTAGTTTTTCAGCTGAGCTGGTGCATTCTAGCAGTTTGGATTTCAGGAAACAACCCAAATATTGCACATCTGGAATTAGCAGAACCATAAAACCTCCTTTTTTCTCTATTTAAACTGAACAACTCTGGCATGGACGGATTTCTTACCAACACAAAAAGCATGTTCATCTAATTTGTCATACCATTTGCTCAGGAAAAAACAAACCTTTGGCCTGCCTAAAGAGTGATTATTTTCAAGACAAGACACAGACCAAATTAGGGTACCAAGCCGAACCAAACCCTTCATTCTCAAGAGGGAGATGTGTTACTGCCATATCGTTATACACAACAACAAATAAAAGGGAAACATTCAGAATCTAAATTCTTATTGGATGAGCTATTTTTAAAGCTGTTGTAAAATGACAGTAAACTCCTTTGGTCGCACAGTCTAAATTGATGTGCTAAGTTATTAAATTGCTAGATTAAGAAATGCACCTCCTACGTGCGGTAAAACCAGTGCGACGCTCTGCCTCGGGTAGGCTTTTTTGTTTTAATAACCTTCCAGAGCTAATCGGTTTATCAAATAAATGCACAATGTGGAATGGATATTATACACATTGAGCTCAACACAGTGTAACGGCATTGTTCTAAATGGGGATCAAACCCAGGTCTCTCACGTTCAAAGTTACTGAGTTTACTGATTGAGCTAACTCCCCAATTAAAGAATCCAAGAGCAGAGGTAACAAAAAACGGAGTCATTGATCTCCAGCAAAAGGCAATCTTTACTGAAGAAAAGTGCAACAAAAACAAAAGAAGCAGAGCTTCAAAAAAACAGAGAAAGCAAAGCAGAAACTAGAGTCAAAGAACTTCAACAAAACAGACTTAACTTTCAGCAGGCAACTGGTAACATAGGCTCAAGACTGAACAATAAAGCATGACATAACCCACTTATATAGGGCTAAACACAGGTGTCTCACATCAGGCTTAATGAATGTTAGTAATCAGCAGGAACCTGGAGAGAGGCGCCACCTGTTGACCAGGAGGTAAATTAACAGTCCAGTGGTGAGTTCTTACAGTGAGTTTATTTCCTTTAACTTGGAGTGATTTGTGTGTGTTATTACCATTTGTTTTCTATCTCTTCAGTTTGAATCCACGTGCATAGGGAAACGTTTGTTAAAATGCCTTTAATTAAATGTCAGACTGGTCAGAGCGCTGATTTTTAGAGATAATTAAAAGAGGAAAGAAAAAAAAAACAGTGATTATTACTAAATTGGTTTGCTTTTCTCTTTCCTGTCGAATCAGCTTTTTTCCCCTTACATTCAGATTTGTTTTCCAATTACAAAATGTCATTAAACTTTAAACTCGTCTTTCCTTTAAAGTTATATTGGTACAAATAGCCTAAAACAAAGAGTCACACTATATATTATGCTGAAGCATGGATTATTACTCAGTTTACAATAAATGCAATCAAAGGATCCTTAGGATATGTTCTGCAGGGAGGCCAGAGAAGTTGGAGACCAAATGCTGAATACAACTGAATGTTGTAATATAAATGCACAGTATATAAAACACAGACAAAGTCAAAGTATATTTGAAAAACTAACATTAAGAGAATGCAACTTTCAAAATCAAGCTGACATGTTAACCTGCAATCAAATTATAAGCTTTTTATACACTATCAGTCAAAAGTATGGAATTATTAAATATTTGTTTTTGAAATAAGTATTTTTAAACAGTAAAAACACTGAAAACTGTGTTACTTTTTCATGATCCTTTGATGAATAGACAATTCAATGAATAGCATTACTGGAGATAAAAGTGCCCTTTTTGCCATTATGAAAAGACTCCTACTATTCATTCTATAGATGTTTCAAACCATGAGACGGTGAACACAACATCATAATGACCAAATCACAGGTTTCACAATGTACTTTTATTATACTTCCCCACATATCTTCTATATCACATACCCTCTGTGTATATTTTACATTTTATACAGCTCGTCTATTCAAATTCCTCTTCAATGCAAACTAATTCAATAAACTTTATTCTCAAGTTGCATGCTGATTAATTTTGCAATTTGCTTTTCTAGAAAAAAAAAAAAGATGCAGCTTGCATTAGAAGCATCATGTGTGTGTGTGTGTGTGTGTGTGTGTGTGTCACTCAAGGCCTGAGATGACCCAGTTTCACAAAGGTACAATGGGGACTCTTCCTAATATATTGCTGTTTCGAAGAACAATCCTGCAGGTCCAAAGGCTAAGGATTTACTCAAAACACTTTCCGCAGTTCATGGTAAGGCTTTTGCAAAGAAATAGGAAATCGGTGAAGTGGCTTTGTTACTTTATTTTGGATATTTCTGAACTATATCACAAATACAGCCTGTCACGGGAAGACAGATGACAAAAGCAAAACACATTAAAAGAGCTCTGCAGCAGTGTTTGACACGCTACTGTTATATTATTAGGGCTGTTGAATGATGAAATGTTTTTTTTTTTTTTTTATCAAATTAATTAAATTATATGCTGATTAATCAAACTAATAACACTTATTTGTATCAATATTTGCTGAAGAAAGCCAGAAGATGAATCTAGAAGAAGATAATTCAAAAGCATAAAATATTAAGACAGCATATTCAGCACAGCTTAAACAACATAGAAATGTTATCACTTTTAACGGTAGAGATCTCTAACACAGTAGAGATTTTATAATGTTACAAAACCTTTATATTTTGAATATACGATATAAAATACAAAACACATTTTTCACAGGTTCCAAACAAAAAGAAAAAGAAAACTCTTTACATGTGTCATGCGACACTAAAGACCAGAGTAATGGATGCTGAAATTGAGCTTTTCATCACAGGAATAAATTACATTTTTAAATATATTCAAATAGAAAACAGTAATTTTTAATTGCAATAACATTTCACAAATACATGCCACCTTAGTGAGCATAAGAGACTTCTTTCTATATTGAAAGAAGTATCTTACATTTCTATATGTGCATTCATCAAGAAGGATCATCAAATATCCCAGATATTATTTTTAAATTCTCCTATATTCTTCAAGTCATAAAACATGCAATAATGTGAGGGATATCCTCTCCCATACTCTCATACTCACATCATTAAACAACAATGACATACCCTGATGTATGACAAGACGTCTAGCATGGAGAATTCAAAACAAGGCAAAGAATTATTAATTCAAAGGGTGGATGTCAAAGGTTCCTTCCAGTCTCAAGGCGGAGTCACTTCCCCAGACTCCACTCAACATAAATCACAGTCACATAAATCACAGTATAAATAACTCCATAGAAGAGCCAGATCTGTCTTTGTTACACTATGCTGCTTGTGTAGCACCTTCAAATCCAGCAGTCTGTTGCATCAGGCTGATCTGAAACACATTTGCTTAGATTCGAAAGCAAAAGCAATGCAATGTCTGTGCATATGAACACTGTTAAAATGTAGGTTTGCACTTTGGAGACTACTGTAATGTTGTTAGCTTAGTCGATAAAGAGCAGCACTTATTGATTGTGTTTTTAATGGAGGTATGCCTCAAGGACTGGTATTCGTCGGTTGGCACTTCTCTCCAATCATCTCATGGTGGATACCATAGCCTCTTCATCTCTAGTGTGACAGGAATCAATAAGAAGGGATGCATAAGACAATCAACAACACATTCATATCTTTCCTACTGGGCAAATTGTAACACTAGAGCTTTGTCAGTGAATCAGAATGAGTATCGTGTTAAAGACACTGAGAAAGATTTAAAACGGAGACAAATTCTTTCCCAGCACTGACATTGCATCATCATACTGCAATAACTTGATAATTCTATGAATAATCCTATTTAAAGTCAGTTGAAAGGAAAACCAAAATCCTGTAAAAAGTATTTTTCTAAAGACGTTCTTCTATAAATGCATGGACTGTAATTCTGCAGTGGTTTTGCTGCAGGATCCAAATTTAGGAGTGTCAACACACCACACTAAACAAAAGCCCTTAAAATCATATACTGATAAGTCAGTAAGATATTCACTAATAAATAACTTATAAATATATGTTTTAGTAATAGTGCATTGGCCTGTCTTTGAGTTTGAATGTTTGGTTTGTCTCTTGCAGTAGTTACATGCTCTCAATAATTTACTGCATAAAACACATTGTGGTTGGCAGACCATGTCTATCCTCATTTCAACCCATAATTAATGTAGACTTTATTTTACTTGCATAGTTTTATGCATGCTTTTTACACATGAGAGCATGCCACATAACATGTCTATGGTGGCATATTCCTAATCTGACTAGCAAGGGACACATGAATTTGCAAGAAAAAAATAAAATAATATATATATATTGAGAAACAATGCTGTCTTAATGTTTTCAGTTAATTTTTAAGACGTATTAGTTGCATTTACTTGTGCGTTTACTTACCTTTATTTTTTTGCTAATAGCTTGTAAAGTAACATTTTTTTTTTTTTTTAGCAGATTTACTATATATTAACAAGCTACAATTTCACAGTTGCTTCACCTCACTGCAAAGAAACATCTTGCCGATGTGTGATTTTCATTTCACAACAAATTTAGAAGATGTGAACGAGAGCTTAGCAGTTAGTAAGGCAATTAACTGTATTTATCTGAATGAAGTTTGGGGTGTAAATTGTATCTAACACTATTTAGCTGCTGTGGATCGTCACATCAGAAGCTTTAATTCAAGCACAATCCACCTTAAAAGTCACCACGAGAGTTAATGATAAAGCCCCACATCCCCACCACTGAATCGACCATCTGCTTATCTAATTGAGTGTAATTAATGATGCCACCCTAAATTATCAACCCTGTTAGTCATTCAGTAAAAAAAATACACAATATACTGATAGGGTAAACCAACCTTGAATGGAAGCTATAAATATCGACACACAGTTTAAGTCACTTAACACAGTGGCTAAATAAAAGCATGTATTTGTAGTATGCTTTAGGTTGCAGAGACATTTTTTTTAATATATATATAATAACTATATTATTACATATTTATTATATACTATACTATTTAACTATTTTAAGCTTGTACATGTATATTTGTAATCTCTTGAGAGCACATGATGTGTAGGCTTTTAAAACATGATAGTTTTCGTGAAATATATCCATTGAAGTTGCTCTGCACTTATTATTATACTCACAGTAAACAGCGCTCAAGTCCCAGGGTTACACCTTGAAGTCGATGCAATTTGACATTTTCTTTTGCAATGTTGCAATCTTTTAATCATGCCTCCTGAAATATGCACGACAGTGTCAAGCACATAATTTCGAACAAGGTCACTAACTAAAATTTAATAATTCTTTCTATCTCTACTCTGCCTGGCACTTAATACGTAAAACATAACTACAAGATTACAAAGTACAAGGGTTAGATACCTTACACTATTACAATACATTGGTTAAAAGGGAATGTTTAACAAAATTTTTTTTTTTTAAATTTACTCACCCGCATTTCTTTCTTTTAGGACAGGAAATGAGAAAAGTATATTTCCAAAACAAAAACAAAACAAAACAAAACAAAACAAAACAAAACAAAACAAAAACATCATAATAGTAGTCCATATAATGTATGTTATATTCCAACTAAAATGGTAATCAGTAATAATCTTCCACTTTTGTGAGCCATTAATCGCTGTGAGTTGAACAGGATCAGTCTGATTCGGAAATGTATCATTCACACTGGTTTTGTGAACTGGATCAACTAATTTCTTGAAAAGTTCTGACTCAAAAGAACATTTTGTTCCTGATTCTTACTTTGTTATTGTTTTATCATGAACTCTCATGATTAGGACAACAAATGTCTTAAGTTATCTTAACTTGACTTCAATTTTTGTCTCACTCTGAATGAACGAATGAACAAATGAATGAATGTCAAAACATTGTTATTGTTTAATACTGATGAATCAACACATACATTGTTATTGTTTAATACTGAAGAATCAACACATACATTCATTTATACCAACACAATTCATTTTTATGGGTTAAATAAAACCGAAATAGCTCTCCAAGGTAACAATCGCAGTTTACCCATTTTTACAGAAATGTATCATATTGACTACTTTTATGATGCTTTTATAGTGCATCTGTGCCTGTTTTTGAAGCTCGGAAGCTTCAATTCCAATTCAATATAATTGCATAAAAAGAAAGGAGACCATCTTCCAATATTCTCCTTTCATGTTCTGGTGGAAGAAAGCAAGTTTTACGGCTCTGGAGCAATATGAGAGTTAGTAAATGAAGACAGTTTTTATTTTTGGATGAACCATCATTTTAACAGCTGCGCACACCAACATAATTAAAGTGAACAGAAATGTTATCTGTTTCCTTCAACAAAACCTTCTTTGCCAGTAACATAGACAACAGCCTGCAAAACATTCTCCAAGCACGTAATGCTTTTTGCATATGAGATGACATTTGCACTTAGGGTGAATGAAAGGCCTCAGACAGAAAGAGCGAGGGAGAATGAGAGAGAGAGAATAAGGGAGACTCAGAATAGACATCAACTGCCGTTCAAGCGTCTTGACTAATCTCGGGCTCGACATTGCCTTGCAGCGGCCTTTTTAATCAAAGCCCTTCCATTCTGCCTCCTCTCAGCTCTAGGTCAGAAATGTCGACGCTCCACTCCTACTCTCTCTACTCCTGTCTCACAATGAGAAAAGGGAAAATCTGGTTAGATATTTCATTACAGCTCAGTAGTACTTTCTGAATTTGGCCTCCCTCACAGAAGGGTCACCTGATATTGTGTACACAAAATAAATCTTTCCAGACTCAGCCGTTACACATTCTGTTTTATTTTGTTGTCATGCCCGAAGATGTAAACTGGGTTTGCACAAAACAGAGATATGAATAATGACGCCGCATTAATCGTATTCACCTCATGTGCTCGTTCGGCAAAGGCTGAGAATAGTACAGAAAACTCTGATATGGTTTGTGGTTATTTTTTTTGCATTTCACACAAATACAAGGTGCAATATATCTAGGTACCACTAAATGAAATTCATTACTGCCGCGCATATGTTATGTATTGTGAGGACCTTTGGGGTGGCATTTGAAATTGGCTATAGTTTTTCACTTTCAACTGAAGGTAGACTATTCTTTCTATATGTATTTGCTGTATTTTTGCAAAAAAAAATAAATAAAATAAAATAAATAAAATAATACAAAATAAACAAAAATAAAAATAAAGCACACAAAGCCTCATTTAACTGTTTTTCTGACATACTTCTTACATTAACCTCAGTAACGAGTGGCTTAGTTGAGATTTTCCTATGCAGTTCATAAGTCAATAAAACAGACTGCTTGACTATGAGCAGAGATGGGGAGTATTTTAATTAAATGTATTGAAATAAGCATTTAATTACTAAATACGTGTTTTGTAATGTGTATTTTGCTGGACAAAATAAAATCAAATGCAATTTGTAATGAAATACTTTGAGAGACAGTATTTTGCATTTGAAATACTCAAAATACATAATCAAGTAGTTCATTTTATTCTCAGATAATACAATATTGTTCTTCACAAAAAACACTATTTATACATGTAAATAAGAAGCATGGCGTGTTAAATGAATACATGTCCTTGCATTTGTACATGACACACCTGTACACACAAATAACATATATTGTTTATATTATATATTGTGTTCTTTCAAAAAAAAAAAAAACATTTTGAGAGTTTAATAATAAAATAAGCACAAAATTGAAAATAGCGCTACAGCCCCTCACGGACGACTGCCGCGCACAAACAAAACCAAAACAACATAAATTCCAGGCCTGGTCCTCTCTCGTCCAACACTGTTGTCACTCCTCCTTTTATCCTTCTGGAGCTCCTCCGTGGGACTCGAGACCGGTGAGTGGCGCAGGTGTCGCTCATTTTCATTAACTCCACCGGCCTGGCTCCGTTTCCACGGCTCTCGGCCCCGCCCCTCTTGTCACATACCCCTATTGCCCCTCGCAGGCCGGGGGGTACTCCCGAGACTGCGCTCTACTCTCCCCCCTCTTTGGCCCATGACGTACCTGGGGGTAAGGACAGAGACGAGGCGAGAGAAAAGGAGACGGAAGGATGAGGAGAGACAGAGACGAGAGAGGGGAGAGAGGAAAAGGAAAAAAAAAACTTCGGTCTGGTTCCCGGACACACTGCCACTTGGTCCTCAACCAGCTGAGAGGCTCTCACTCGCGACGCCATGCGATGGTACTGGACATCTTTGGTGGAGGGCCCGACGCTCCTCCGCCTCCTGGCGGACGGAGATGGCTCCTCCGGTCGAGGGCAGCCGGCAGCGAGTCCCCCGTTCCCTGCTCCTCCCCAAACATGGCGGACGGCAGCAGGCTCCGGCCTCCAGGCGAACGACGCCGACTCCTCTGCTCCCTCTCGGACGGCAGCCACCCCTCCTCAACCCAAGAGAACGGCAGCGAGCCCTCAGTCCCACTTCGTCTTTCATCGTTTCAGCACCACCGCCTCGGGGCAGCCACCGGCGGTCTCTGCTCCATCCTGCTGCCCGATCTCCTCAGCACCGCAATTCCCCTCAGCAGTGAGGGCTCTCTGACAGCGTGTCCCTCCTTCCTTCCGGGTTTCGGCACCAATGTAAGAACGTTCGTAGATCGGGAAAAAGGAGGCGGGAACCGGCGAACAATTAAACACAATACTTTAATAAATAAATGAACGAACACAAAACTGAAAATAGCGTGACAGCCCCTCACGGACAACTGCCGTGCACAAACAAAACAATATAAAGTCCAGGCCTGGTCCTCTCTCGTCCAACACTGTCGTCACTCCTCCTTTTATCCTTCCGGAGCTCCTACGTGGGACTCGAGACTGGTGAGTGGTCCAGGTGTCGCTCATTATCATTAACTCCACCGGCCTCGCTCCATTCCCACGGCTTTTAGCCCCGCCCCACTCGAACCTCATCTGTCGACATGATGTCGGAGGATCCCACTGGCCGTTGCTCGCTCACATAGGCCTACTATGGAGTGTGTGCAAGAGCATGAGCAATATGTTACTGACCACAGCTCACTTAACGGCCACCGGTGTCGCAAGGGTTTCTGTATTCTACATACAGCTAAATATGAACATTTTCAGGAGTTAATCTTTACTGTTGACAGTGAACTAGCTTGAGCCATTTTCTTGAGTAGGATTAGGTGGTATGACAATACAGTTTTGCAGGACTGCTTTATTTTTGATGTGCTTATAAAGAAACGATAAAGGAGCGATAAAGAAACATGAAAAAAAATAAAGTGTAGAAATGCTTGATGGTATTCAAGTAAAAATTAGAAGAAATATTGATCAATATATTGGATATATTGTCTAGTGTTAGGGTTAAAATATTTTGTTTATAAATATGTTGTTTATAAGTTGTTCAAGGAGGGGAAAGCACTTATATTTCTCTTATATGTGTATCTAAATGTAATGGCACTGTCTCTTGCACCTGATTGCTTGTAAATATTGTTTGTATTTTTGTATTTTCAAATTACAAATGACTTGTATTTTAATTAAATACATTTCTCACACCCGTATTTTGTATTTTAAATTAAATACATTTGATTAGCAAGTATTTGTAATTTGTAACAAAATACTTTTTGATGTAATTGTGCCCATCTCTGACTATGAGGATGGCTTACTTTAATAAATCTAAATAATTACCAAGCTACTGCAGTAAATTGAATGAAGACTGGGTAGATTATCCACCCAAACTTTCCTTCGTGTTTGGCCTATCTGTAACCAAGAAGAGTAGACATGATGGATGTACCTTTATATTGCTTCTCCTACCTCTGCTACTCCTCTGGTCTAGAGACAAGCTCATCTGTGTACCACTTTAAACACACATCACATGCATGTGTAATGCATATTTCCCAGCAACTTCCACTTAACTCTGTGTCAATCTTGCATGAGAAACAGAGAGTGGATTCTGAAAAACACTGTTATACGTTTATACAGTGGGTACGGAAAGTATTCAGACCCCCTTAAATTTTTCACTCTTTGTTATATTGCAGCCATTTGCTAAAATCATTGAAAAACTTGTTGCATTTTTCCCAAAAAGACTCATGGCTGTATTAGATCAAATGGGTGCTTCTACTAAATACTGAGCATTTTTCAGTTTTTCTTTTTTAATAAATTTGCAAAAATGTCAACAATTCTGTGTTTTTCTGTCAATATGGGGTGCTGTGTGTACATTAATGAGGAAAAAAAATTAACTTAAATGATTTTAGCAAATGGCTGCAATATAACAAAGAGTGAAAAATTTAAGGGGGTCTGAATACTTTCCGTACCCACTGTACATATTTTAACAAAACTGCACCAGATAGATATACCAGACACTGAAACATACTCTACAATGACATCAGCAAAATGGCAAACTGATGTGGGATTGTGATTTTAATGTAAATTAATATCACAATCTCATGTCAGGACTCTCATTTATCAGTACTGATAGTCATTTGATGGTCATGTTCAGCTTATTATATGACTGACTGTATTATATTATTATCAATGTTCAAGTATGAAACATTAAAACCACATAAATACACACTACCATTGAAACATTAGTGATTGGTAAGATTTAAAAAAAAAATGTCTTTAATGATTTTTAAAGTCTCTTAGGCCCTGTTTACACTTGGTATTAAGATGTGTTTTGGTCGATCAGATCACAAGTGGACAATGGAGACACATAGCCGTTTACACCTGGCATTTTAATCTGTCTCTTCTGTCCACTTACGACCACTTCTGACCAGATTACCCCCCGTGGTGATGATTACGTCAAGAGGAGGGTAAATGGGCGGATCCCTCTGTCGGCATCAGAACATGAGCGGGAGGGCTAAAGTTATCGCGCTCTAATATTACATCTGCTTGTACTTATTGCTGTTGTTTCTTTTTCGTGTTATCAGAAAATAATACTTCTAATTCAGCCAATTCGGTCAAAGTTTAAATCCCGTCTGATAAGCGTGCGTCCTTGTACGTCTCGCAATGATTACACGTGTATTAGGTCAGTAGGCGGAGATAGGTGGTCTTTTGTGGCTGCTCGAATGCATTCGACCACATCAGCATCTACACCACGAAAGCAATCCGGTCGAATGCGTTTTCGACTACCTCTGGAAGTGGTCGACAGTGGACGAGCTCAAAACATTTCACATCCCGTTTACACCTGTATTTAGCGTTGTCCACTTGTGATCCGATCGACCAAAACGCATCTTAATACCAAGTGTAAACAGGGCCTTATGGTCACCAAGGCTGCATTTCTGTGATCATATTTACAGTAAAAACAATAATATCACAAAATATTACTGTAATAGTAATTGTAATTACTAATAATTGTTTTCTATTTGCCTGTGTAATTTATTTCCGTGTTTGCAAAGGTGAATTTTCAGTAGCCAGTCAACCTTTATCAACGATGGATATTTATTTATTTATTGTATTGTATTTTCTTTTTCTTTTTATTTTGTATTTTTTGTATGCTGCATCTTCAGTAGCCATTACTCAAGAAACATTGCTAATATTTATCAATGTTATTTATTTATTTATTGGATTGATTGATATTGTAAACTTTTTTCCTGGTTCTTTGAAGATAAAATAAATGGAACAGTTAACCTGTTAATGCATGCTTGTTGAATAAAAGTATTCATATATTTCAAAAAGAAGAAGAAGAAGAAGAAGAAGAAGGAAAAGAAAAAAAAGAACATGTACCAACTACAAACTTGTGAAGTTTTTTTTTTTTTTTTTGCTTCCTTAGTTGTGAATACCTATGAATACTGATGAGACTGTGCTGGACAAACAGACTGTGGCTGCAGAAATAAAAGGTAAACAAAGGGTTTTTACTCTTGTAGCACAGTTGACTAGGCCTGTTTTACTCTGTAGTTGACTACCACTTTCATCTGTTGTGTTTTTAAAATGTCCAGCATTCCGGGATCATCTATGGATATGGCCTGGGCTGATAGCCCTCATCTGACTATTTTCTGGGTCTGCCTTCCAGAAGGCAGTGGCTTTTACTAGCATCCATGTTTCGCCCTTGCGTGCTCTCTTTGCTAGCATGTGCTGTAGGCGATGTGGCCTCTGATTGAATTCACCATCAGCCTGATCAGAGGGCTCTTATCATATGAGACACCTTGGCCTTTAGTGGAAGCCTGCAGACATTCATGCTCAAATGAGTGTCACGCTGTGGATTTGATCAAAAGCAGCCGAGCGCCATTGTGTCACAGAAGCAGCTGGAGAAACCAGAGGCCTGTTCTACACTGGCTGTAAGGCCCATTACTAATCAATCACATTTCCCTTCCCTTCACCGCTTTCATGTGGTGCTACTGCTGTAGCTGCAATCCTGTAATCACTAATCAAGCAAACACAAATCAGGGGCCTCATTTATAAAATTAACTGACGATTGGATTTGATCCTAAATTCCATGGATTTCGTCGTACGTCGCAAGTGAGGAACAAATTGGGATTTATAAAGGCCAAAACTGATGTGAAAATATTCTTATATAGAGCATGTATTCTTATATAGAGCATGTGTACAAAATGTTGTGCTTAGTTAATAATAAATAAATGAATGAATGAATGAAGAACGAAAGAAAGAAAGAAAGAAAGAAAGAAAGAAAGAAAAATTTCACACTGTTTATTAAAGGGGTCCTATTATGCACTTTTATTAAGTCTTTATTTAGTTTGGGGTGTACTAGAATAAGTTTTAATGCTAGATTGTTCCAAAAACACATTATTTTTCACATATTTTACATTATTGCAGCTCCTGTCTTTCCCAGTCTGTCTTGAACGTGCTGTTTAGTTCCTTCCTTTCAAAATCCGAAATATGCTCTGACTGGTTAGCTGACCCAGTGCATTGTGATTGGCGAGCATGTTCCGGAAATGTCACACCCACCACCAACACGCTACTAAATTTCTTCTTCACGCTACTAATGTTCTTTTTCGTCTTCTTTGTCTTCTCTAGTGCATCTCTAGTGTATTCCATGGGCGGGAATTATTGAAATGAGTGACTTTGTGATGTCACACTATCTGGCAGAAGCATTTTGTAGTCTGAAAGTGCCGTTTGTTCAGAAAGCCAAGTGCTTAATGCATTTTTTGTCATGGAAATACAGAACAAGCAAATGGAGAGACAATTTTACTTACAAATGTGAAAAAGAACGTAACAATCACAGTGCAATGCATTTTTTGTTTACCTGCAACAACATTTCTCTAACTTTGAAAAGGCATCTTATCATATCATCTCAGCCAATCACACAGTTCCAGTATCATCTCTGTGTCACAGAGCAGTGTGCGACTGGCACATGTTCATCTCACATTAGAGCGGGCTTTAATACTTCATGCACCTCCCTTCACACGTAAACAGCCCATAGTGTTGGATGACATCCAGTAGCTGTGAGTTAATTCATTCTCACCAAATCTGATTAATGATAACTGACTCCAAAGGCATTAACTCGATCATGACTGAGCAATACGACATGTCGCTCTCCAAATTGGTTTTTGAAGGGGATGCTGGGTATCCTATTTTTCTTTGAATTAAAACCCAATTTTCGGGAACTGTCGAGTAATTAGCAATGACACCCGCCTGACGGATGCCTTGTCCTTTGGCACGCAGGCTTCTGCGAGCCAGGATATTTGATGCACAAGAGGAGGTATGGCAGAGAGCAGTGGCACGCTCCCATCAATCCAACTCCACCACTGCACCGTCGCCCAGTGATTGATTGACACCTGCTTGCAGCCAATAAAATGATGAGACTATATCTGCAACTCATGATTGGTGGTTCCGTATGTGATAACGCCATAATAATTGTTATATTACTGTTTTAAGCATTTAAACAATTATTTGCATTGTTCTCTTTCAATCTCTTGCATGAGAATACACAACGTAAATGAAACAAACACATTTGCCATATTCACCACATGTTGAAGACACTGCAATATTGAAGCAATTATATTTTCCACCATTGTTTATTGCAGCACCATCTGTGACCATTTTATCTAATTTTACTCATTTACTACAAATGACTATGAATTTTGTTGTTGCCCTTGATGGCAAACGGACTATGCTAACAGCAGTTTAATTAAGATAGCATTTATGGATTGTCAATTTGAATTTTAAAGAAGAACTTTTTAAAATGTATTTATTTTATTTTATTTATTTGGAATACATTTCTCAAAGATAAGTATGCACAGTCCACAGTAGTTCGATTTGATCTCATTGTTAATCTACACAAAGCCCTTCACGTTTATTATTATATTTATTTCATTAAAGTGACATTTGACGTTTTAATTTAAAGGGGTCATGTGATGCAATTTCAAGTTTTCCTTTCTCTTTGGAGTGTTACACGCTGTTCGTGCATAGATAAGATCCCTAAAATTGCAAAGACTAAAGTCTCAACCTAAAGAGATATTCTTTAAAAAAGTTAAGACACCCTCCTAAAACGCCTCGTTTAAACACGCCCCCACATGTCTACGTCACTGTGTGGGAAGATTTGCATAACATCGCCCAAATGTTCACGCAAAGAAAGAAGTTGTACATTTTATTCTCGCTGGTGCTAAGCACCCTCAAACGAAATCATAAACACACTAAGTTAAAACTGTATTAATGGCATTTTATTGCAGATTTGGCAAACTATCCAGTGCGTAATGGTTTGTACTCTGGAGATTTATTTCTGTTTCAACGTGTTTTTGCAGCATTGAGCAATGTAGCCAATCACAGACATATCTGTTGATATCTTAAACCAGAGGCGTTTAAGTTAGAATCCACTCATTGCTCAAATCGCTGGAGGTTTTTTTCAGGTATTGTGTTCAGCGCAGAGAACTTTAATGATAATAACGTATCTTTGTGAGATCGCGATGAACAAAAATAAGTGACAGCTTTTTTAGTGAA
>NW_015641057.1:0-2012 GCF_001515625.1 Sinocyclocheilus rhinocerous | reverse complement strand
TGGTCGGTGCTGAACCTCGAAGTCGTACTCTTGGAGAATCTCCAGCCACCTTGCCACCTGACCCTCTGGCTGGCGGAAGTTCAGCATCCAGGTGAGGCTAGCGTGGTCGGTCCTCAGTGTGAACCTGGTGCCCAGGAGGTAGGGCCTGAAGTGCCGGACCGCCAGGACCACCGCTAGCAACTCCCTCCGGGTAACGCAGTAGTTTCTTTCTGGGCGACTGAGGCTGCAGCTATAGTAGGCTACCACTCGCTCTCCAGTCTCCCCCCTCTGGGAGAGTACGGCCCCAACCCCCACGTTACTGGCATCAGTGTCCACAAGGAAAGGTTGGTTGGGATCAGGGTAGGCCAGGACAGGAGCGTCTGTGAGAGCGGCTTTTAGCTGCCGGAAGGCTGCCGCGCAGTCTTCAGACCACCCGAACCGCCGGCCCTTGTTTGTC
The DNA here is from genome assembly GCF_001515625.1 of Sinocyclocheilus rhinocerous. Lineage (NCBI taxonomy): Eukaryota > Metazoa > Chordata > Actinopteri > Cypriniformes > Cyprinidae > Sinocyclocheilus > Sinocyclocheilus rhinocerous. The sequence goes on along the minus strand of NW_015641057.1, from coordinate 1,576 downwards.
AGCTGATGTAAGGGGCTGGCGATGGTGGCAAAGTCTCTGACAAACAAGGGCCGGCGGTTCGGGTGGTCTGAAGACTGCGCGGCAGCCTTCCGGCAGCTAAAAGCCGCTCTCACAGACGCTCCTGTCCTGGCCTACCCTGATCCCAACCAACCTTTCCTTGTGGACACTGATGCCAGTAACGTGGGGGTTGGGGCCGTACTCTCCCAGAGGGGGGAGACTGGAGAGCGAGTGGTAGCCTACTATAGCTGCAGCCTCAGTCGCCCAGAAAGAAACTACTGCGTTACCCGGCTAGCGGTGCTAGCGGTGGTCCTGGCGGTCCGGCACTTCAGGCCCTACCTCCTGGGCACCAGGTTCACAGACCACGCTAACCACGCTAGCCTCACCTGGATGCTGAACTTCCGCCAGCCAGAGGGTCAGGTGGCAAGGTGGCTGGAGATTCTCCAAGAGTACGACTTCGAGGTTCAGCACCGACCAGGGCGGCAGCATGCCAATGCTGACGCCCTCTCCAGACGTCCATGCCTCGCTGACGAGTGTCGGTATTGTGCTCGCCAGGAAGAACGAGGTCTGGGGGCTGCAGCAGCTGCAGCAGGGCCGGGTGACAGCGGTGGAGAGGGAGAGCCATTCACCACCGAGCAGCTGAAGGTGAATGAGGTGAATGATCAAGTGTTGGTAAAGGTGAGGGACTGGTTGGAGGCCCGAACACGGCCGGACTGGCCAGCTGTGTCCTCCCAGGGGCCCGAGATCAAGTCGCTTCATTCTCAGTGGGGCAATCTGGAGCTCCACGATGACGTGATCTACAGGCGGTGGCAGGCACCGGGGGAGGGAATCGACCGTCTGCAACTACTGGTTCCCCACGCTCTGCGGCCGGAGGTCCTCCGTTGGGTTCATGGGGCAGCTGGAGCTGGCCATTTCGGGAACTCCAAGACAGTGCGGCGGCTGCGTCAGCGGTTCTACTGGCCAGGGTGTCGGCAGGATGCAGAGCTGCACGTTCACTGCTGTGATGTCTGCACGGCACAGAAGGGACCCAGCCGATGCTCTCACACGCCGTTGCAGCAGTATCTAGTCGGAGCGCCCATGGAGAGGATAGGGGTTGACATCCTGGGTCCGTTCCCCATCGCAGAGGCCGGCAACCGTTTTGTCCTGGTCGCTATAGGCCGGCAACCGTTTTGTCCTGGTCGCTATGGACTATTTTACGAAGTGGCCAGAGGCATATGCGGTGCCGGATCAGAGTGCTTCTACGACGGCGCAGCGATTAGTGGACGAGATGTTCACCCGGTTCGGGGTGCCGGACGAGCTTCATAGTGACCAGGGGCGGAACTTTGAAAGTCGGTTGTTCAGTGAGGTGTGCCAGCGGCTGGGGGTGAAGAAAACGAGAACCACTCCTCTCCACCCTCAAAGCGATGGACTGGTTGAGCGGTTCAACCGCACCCTGGCCACCCAGCTTGCCATCTTGACCAGTCAGCACCAGAGAGACTGGGACCAGCATCTGCCCCTGGTCCTGTGTTGTTGTGCCTTGTTATAAAAAGTGTGACTGTCACCGTCATGGAGAGAGATGTGTAGGGGAGGGACTTGGCGA
>NW_015641056.1:21710-29749 GCF_001515625.1 Sinocyclocheilus rhinocerous | reverse complement strand
CTGCTTTAGAACATTGATTTTGAAACTTGTGAATCCATTAGGATCATTTCTTCTTTTTTCGTGCATGCCTAGTTTTCTCTTCCTCTTCTCTATAGCAGCGCAGGCCTCACCCACTTTACTGCCTTTTCCCGAGGGCATAGAACGAGCCGTTTTAGGTAGGCGTGGCTGACTCTGAACTTTTATAAAGAATATCTCTTTGGATTTGACACTTTAGTCTTTGCAACTTTACAGATCTTCTTTATGCACCAAGAGCTTGTAACACTCCAAAGAGAAAGGAAAAATTGAAATTGCATCATATGACCCCTTTAAACTGCCAGAATTTTAAAAGATATCTCCGTTTGAATTGAACTTTCAGCTTCGTAACTTTGCAGATATTGTTTATGCTCAAACAGCAACATTACACACTAACTAATGTTAAAAAAGTGAAATCGCAATCAACCACCCCTTTAATGTAATAAACCTGTCATAAAAATCACTGATTACGTGTTCTGAAATGTGTTTTCATAGACCACTTACTGAATGTGATGTGTTATTCAGTCAACATGCAAAGCAAACTGTTACTAGCTAGTAGTTAGCTAGCCAATGAGATCGAAAATTAGGACATTAATCATGTTGGGGCATGGGGAAAAAATCATACTTCACACTTAAGTCTTTCAAAAGATGCTTATTTATTTGAATTTGCAGTCTTTGAATTTAAATAGGAATACAAGAATTGAGCGTAGACAACCGTGCAAATTCAAAACAGTCACAATCAGATGTGTGGACCAGGAGAAATCACAGCATGTGGTTTTAATCCATAAAAAAAGACAATCCCTGCGTCCCAATGTTCATACTATCCATCCTAAATAAGTGTGTCACAAAGCAGTATGTTGAAAAGAGTATCCCAAAAGTCCCCGGATGGTCTACTATTTCAGGTCAATTATTTTAGTGTGGACCCGTGCACACTCTAATGACTAATATTGCCCACAATCCATTGCGCTTTGGCGAAGGATTCGGTCCAGAACTACAAACACAAATAAAACGCGTTAAAAACTACAAACATGGCGGATGTGCGCGACCAGATGTTAGGTTTACAGTTTACATTACAGATATAAATATACAAATATATATTTTGACAAGAATACAAAGAAAAAAAAACAACTAAATGTCAATAATCCAAAAGACAGCATATATAAGATCACTTTTCAATTAAATTCAGCTCTTTAGCAAATACAATTGTATCTTTACATTTTTTTGCTATCAATAAATTGAAGAGAATCCATATATGAATGAACATCAACCATAAAAACCTTCAAACAAGGTTTAGAATTATTTATCTTACTTTTATGGATATGAAATTTACCAAATAAAATCATAAGATTCAGCATAAAGTTAACCGATATACTGTTTGATTCAAAATAAAATAAAACATCTTTTGAAGTCAACTCACAACTATAACCAGTTTTCTCTTGGACATAATCACTCCCGGATAATCGAAAATGGGCAAAAGGCGGGACGTGGGTGGAGCTGGTTGCTGAAACCACGCCCGCCTAATGCGATGGTGGTGACAGCAGCCACAATCCACCTGTCACTCAAGTGGCCACGCCCTTATTTATGCAGAAGCTTAATATAATTTAAACAGATGAGTTAAAAAAATATATATTACTATTATACCTATATAGACCAAAAACGCTTTTTGTAACAGGCTGTAAACATTTTTTTTTCTGCTGTACAGTTGTGCATTTTAACATGGGGAGTCTATACTCCCTTTTGGATGTCGATGTCGATGAATTGCAGTTTTAGTCACTTCCGTGTTGGTTTCAAGAGAGAGAGACAGGAAGGTTGCCGCTTGGTATCTTTTTTTTAAAATGCTTAAAAAAACATCAACTGTGATCATTGTCAAATCTTAATAATACATCAAGAGTCCAGGGTCATTCAGTCCAGAGGAAGCGCCAAGTACTTTAGCAAAGCCATTGTTCTTATTGCTTTCAAGTTTGTAGAGTACTCAATAGATTCAAAATACAATTTCATTTCAAGTTTGAATCTTAAAAAAAGAGGTTTGCATTTAGAAAATTTACATTTATGAATATGATATTTAGCTAACAGGAAAATAAGGTTCATGAACTAAGTATCACCTTTTTTTTCACATTCATGAAAGCCAAAAATTACATTTCTATAAGTAAACTCAAAATTAGGATTCACATAACATTTGATAAAATGAGCAATTCCAGAATAAATGTAAAGAAGTTTCAGGGTTTTCTAAACAGAAATAACAGTTGGTATTAATATAATTCTTAAGTCTTTTAAGAGAGCACTTATCCGGGTAAATTCTATGAATCAAATAATGTGTTTTTTGAACCTTAAACCGCATAAACACATTTCATTACACCAAATACACAAAATAATGTTATTTTTAGCAACATCATATGACCCCTTTAAATGTAATTAATTTCTCTCATTTTGTTAGTAATTAAAAATTTGTGAGGTAATGACCAAACTTTATTTCAGCGAATATCAGTTACAAAACCATTCCAATAAGAGATTACATAAGGCACAGAAATAGACTCTATCTGAAACAAAACTCTGATTTTCTTATTGTTTTTTTATTTAGATGACGAAAGGCACTGTTTTCCTACAAATGTTTTACAAAGATCCACTGAGTGACAGGAGATTGAGAAAAAAGAAAGACCTCTAAAAAGCATGATAACTTTATGTGGCACTGCATCAGCAACAACTACAAACTCTTTCGAACTAACAGGAATTCCATGCTTAACTAAAAACTCGGAGTAATTACAGATTGAACCATTTTGATTTGAAGTTGAGACAAAAATAATACAATTTTTAAACCAATTTTTAAAAAAAAAAGAGAGATTTGTGTTTATACAGTAGATTCTTATTATTCCAGATTAGATACGAGTGAGGTGTAAAATTGTGTTTAAAAATGAGGGACCAAGCTAATAACATTTGCCTATGGAAAAGAGATAATTTGATATGGATTTTCATGATGTTATAGTTACAGATTAACAAGAAACTTAAACCACCTAGTTTGGAAAAGACAATATTAGGGATCAGATTCCATATAGATGAGGGCTTACTGATACAGTTTTTTATCCAATTTATTTTAATGGTGTAGTGAAGTCAAGAACGTTTAAACCCCCTTTCTCAATGGTGTTCGTAATACAGATTTTCTAATAAAATGAGTTTTATTCTTCCAAACAAAGTTGAGAAGCATTGTATAATTTTTTTAAGAATGGCAGTGTCAACATTCAAAGAGAGAGCAGCATATGTTAACCTTGACAAACCTTCAGCTTTGGCTAGTAAGATTCTTCCCTTTAATGAGAGATCACGCTGGAGCCACATATTCAGTTTTTCGGTACTCTCAATTAATGGATTAAAATTTAAGGAGCATCTTTCCAATTCATTTTTTGTTATAATAACACCTAAACCTGATCTTTGATTTGAATATTAAAAATTTCTGACAAATCACATTCTTTGATGGACATCAGTTCACACTTTGAGAGGTTCAAGAACAGGCCTGATGCTTTGGAGAATTCCTGGATATACTTTAGTGCTAAAGGAACTTGGTTAGCGTCTTGCAAAAATAGTGTGGTATCATAAGCCAGTTGACTGATGAGTATCTGTTTGTCAGCGATAGAAATACCATGAAGACCACGATTAGAAATATTAAGAAGCAAATATCTGGGAAACTAGTAAGAATAAATAAGGGGATAATGGACACCCTTGCCTAATACCACGTGACAAGTAAAATCTAGGAGAAGTGCCATATTTTAATTGAATTGTGCTGCAGCTGTAATATAGAGTTTTTACTGCCTTACAAAAATATTCACCAAAACCAAATTTTTCCACTGATTTAAATATAAATTTATGTTCAACTGAGTCAAAAGCTTTATAAAAATCCATGGAAAGAATAAAACTATTATGTTCCAGCAAATCACTCTAATCCAATAAATCTAAAACTAATCTAATATTATTCATTATATGTCGGTCCCTCATAAATCCAGACTGAGTCTCATCTATAACAGTATCCAAACAATCTTTAAGTATTTTAGCAAATATTATGGCGAAAATGTTATAGTCATGGTTAAGGAGTGTGATGGGTCGCCAGTTGTCTAAGTTGGTAGGTTTAGGAATTAATGTTATGATACCTTGCATCAATGTAGGAGGTAAAGCCTCTTTTTCAATACTTTCTTAAAGAGAGTTAAAAAGGGAGTAAGTTCATCAGCAAATAATTTGTACAGCTCAGCTGTAAGTCCATCACACCCTGGGGACTTATTGTTTTTCAAACTCTTAATAGCTCTTTGTACTTCCTCAGGAGTAACAATGCTATCACAAAAAATTCTATCACTTTCAGATAAAACCTTAGCATCATTGACTGAGTCTAGAAATGAGGACGCTCTCTGCTCTGAATACCTTGAACTATAAAGATTTTTATAAAAACTGGCACTATAGTTAGCTATTTCCTTTGGATCTTTAACAATTTTGCCATCAACACATAGTTGTTCAATTGTTGAGAGGGTAAAATTACGCTTTTCAAGCTTAAAAATATGCAGAATTGAGTTCTTCTCCCTCTTCGAGCCATTTTTCCTGGATCTTATATAAGAAGAAAGTATAATTCATCCAATTTCATTTGCAAATCTTCAATTTCAGATTTTTCAAAATTATTAAACTGAGATAATTTCATGATTAGGCTGTCTTCAAGAACCCTTCTTTTTTTGGCTAAAAGTGTTCCACCTTTTCTTAAATAAACACCTATGTCAAACTTAAGAAGCTCCCAATTGGTACCAAAGGAATTTTGAATTGTGGCTGCTTTCCAATAGCTAGCAATTAATTATTTAATTTTATCCTTTACATCTGGTAATTCTAACAGTGAACTGTTAAGTTTCCACAAAGATGCTCTGCATTGGCCTGTTACATAATCTGCCATTAAAGGGGTATTAATAAAGATGTGGTCGGTCAACGGGGTACATTGAATGCCGACATTCAGATCAAAATTTGACATACATTTTGATATGAGCCAATAATCACTACAAGAGATTGTCTTGATCCACGGTTGCCGCTTGGTATCGATGCAACAGAGCGGTCCGTTAAAGACACAGTTGTGTGACATGAGGGTGCGAACTACGGGGGAGCTAGGGGGAGCTCGGCTCCCCTTAATAAGACATGGGCTCCCCTGAAAACGTGATTTGTGAAATTTTGGGGGGTCTCAAAAAATATTGACAATGTTATATTTTGACGTGTTTTGTGTAATGTGATCATCATGGATTATTATGTGTAGAATTGCAAAAATATCATTCATTCATGCATGACGGCGATTTAAACCTAATTCACTTCAATAAAGATAACTATACATGCTATTCTTGTCATGAGCATCAAGGTGTGGGGGCGCTGCGGTGCAAACTCCACTCATGTTTAGTACATGTTAACTCAAAGATTCGTAGAAAAAATATAAACGTTGGACTCTGTGGTTGATTCTGTGTTAAGGTAAGGCATGTTATTTGCAATTATGTGTTGTGGCTGGGTTGTTATAGGTCTGCGTGACTCTCGATGTCTTAGGCCTAATTGAACGGAGGAATTATGGTATTCTTCTGTAGCCTGACGACGAGTAACTTTAACCGTTGTTCATGTGAACTCAAAGACAGCCTGATGCTTTGTTTATAGACTATTTGTGGGTGGCTGTTTGTTGTTTCACCTATCAATTCGTGTCGATAAAGTATAATAGGGTAAATCCTGTATAGTGATTTATCCTATATAGTGCTTGCATAAAGCAAGTAGTGCATACACTTGTAGCTGTTATGTCATTGTAAGCCATCGAACCCCCCCCCATAAAAAAAACAAAACAAGTGGGCTCCCCCAAAGTCCACGGTATAGTTAGAACACTGGACGTGATAGTATGTCCCAAAGCTTGCCTACTCTTCTACTACACACTCAAAAGTGTGTACTTTTTCTTTACCAAAAGAGTACATACTATAAGGGCGTAGTATAAGCAGGCACATTTTTTTATTTACTTGTTTAACCAGGAAGGTCCCATTGAGATACAATATCTCTTCTAACAGGGAGTCCTGGTCAAGATAGGCAGCAAAGGACAAAGTTACAAAGAAATGCACATCACCACACAATGAACAAACATAAAACACAATTTTCTAAAAACAATACAAATCCTAGTCAGTTATTAAAACATGTACACTGTTCTATGTAAACAGACTTTAAAATGTTTTTAAACATAGTGAGAGATGGTACAGATTCCATATGTAATGTACCTTGAAGCTCATTCCATACATACGGAGCATAATTAGATGGGATGCAGCAAATGTTTCAAGAAATTTAGTTCTTGTGCAGATGAAAAATTAATGTTTAAAACAGTGAAAGACAACAAAGAAAAGCATACATGCTACATAATTTGCAGCTTGTAAAATGTAGGTAGTATTGTTCATTAAAAAAAAAGTCTAAAAGAATTGTGCAAATGAAAAAGATACAAACATACAACATTTTCATTCTCTGAAGCAAGTGTAAAGTGCATTTTGTATCAAGGAACAGCCATGGAAATGCAATGACTAAAGATGGAATGAAACAACAAATGACACTTGCATATTTCAAAACTGCCATTTGCTGCATTCACAAAGATAGTGAATCAGTATTTTAAGAACACAAAACACTTCATGTCGTATTAAACTGAAAAGGACCAAAAGGCAACAGATAGGAAAGAATGAAACGAAAGCAATGTCTTCACTCTGGTTCTGTAGCACCTCAACATTGCACAATTTACTCCAGGACAGGGATTGTAAAACACTGTCTTTTGGTTTAAAGTGCATAATACAATTAAGATGGGGGTCGCACCAGCCGGGGAAGTAACTACTAGTTAGTTTGTAACAAACAAAAGGACATGTAAATGTGTGACTAATAATGCTGCTATCGGAATTATCATAAATATGAGTTTCCTAAACGGAAATTAGACATGAATGCCTCTCAAGTCGTATTTACTACTGGGATTTTGATTTTGATACAAGAGTTTCCGAGACTACAACAACACAGAAAGAGATGCAGGGATGTACTAGGATGGAGGTGGTAACAAATAAATATAAGGTTATTGCACAATGGGGGGAACGCTTAACTGTTCATGAGGTAGATTGCCTAGGGGAAGAAACTGTTCTTGAGCCTGGCTGTCCTGGTATTTGTGGCTCTGAAGCACCGGCTAGATGGCAAAAGTTCAAAAAGGAGATGGCTTGGATGTGATGGATCCAGAGTGATTTTCTGAGCCCTTTTCCTCACTCTGGATGTATACAGTTCTTGGAGGGTAGGCAGGGGGGCACCAATAATCCTTTCAGCAGTCCGAACCGTTCTCTGTAGTCTTCTGATGTCTGATTTTGTAGCTGAACCAAACCAGACAGTTATTGAAGTGCACAGAACAGACTCCATGACAGCTGAGTAGAACTATTTCAGCAGCTCCTGTGGCAGGTTAACCTTCCTCAGCTGGCGAAGGAAGTACAACCTTTGTATTTCCATGAATTTTCATTCATTAATTGACACAATTAGACTAAGTCATAGTTTGTGCACAGCTGGTGCTACCGGCAATAGATGCATAAATTAATAAAATAAATAAAGTTTAAATAAATATTGGCTACAAAAAATAAAAAGTATTAAGGCTTCAGCTCTTAAAATGTTCTATATATTTAAATCTGAAATGGAGAGAGGCGGGGCATAGAGGACCTACAATAATGTACAGTATTTGAAAAATAATGTGTTTTTTGAACATTAAAGCATGTCAACATATTCTGTTACACCAAATACACAAAATAATGATCTTTAAAAAAAGCATCATATGACCCCTTTAATGTCCTCATTTAGTGAGATGGCAGAAGCTAAAATCACTGCAAGCATCACGCGCGCTTCAGTACGAGTGGTAAACAAAACCGCACGTCTGCGCCATTCATTAACACAGAGACACAAAGAATTTGTATTTAAATAGTTGTTTTGCGGCTTAATATTTACAAATACTAGTGGGACTGTGCTCACGTGTGTGTGTGTGTGTGTGTGTGTGTGTG
>NW_015641056.1:15764-21596 GCF_001515625.1 Sinocyclocheilus rhinocerous | reverse complement strand
TGTGTGTGTGTGTGCGTGTGTGTGTGCGCGCGCATCGGGGTGGAACTCCGCTGTGCGTGATACAGAGAGCGCGACCATAACGTAGAGACCGAAATTACATGCCATCGTGTAAATATGATAAATAACATAAGGCTATTTAGTTGGTTTAATAAAAGAACAAGGTATAGACCTGTTCTATCTGAACTGTAACTTTAAATGACTTCTGTTGTGATCTGGCGCTATAGAGAAAATATTATTAAATAAAATTAACTTGACCTTCAAGGGGGGCGGGGGGTGCCGTTGGGGGGCCGGGCCGCCCCCCTAATATAATGGCAGGGGAAACACTGGAGCTCTCCTGTGTTCACTGGAAAGGGAACAATAAGGGACCATCCCCTTTTTCATGTAAAATCTTTATCAGATCCCATTACTGTTATAATTTCTATACATCCAGGGTTTTTTCACTGAAGAACATGAATATGAAGTGGTGATACTTGGATCATCTGCACCAGTGTGTTTCTCATGCACTGCTCTCACATGAATCACTTGCAGTTAGGGGACCCGCTGAAAATGTGTTGACATTCTCACTTCTGGTTGAACCATTACAGTTCATCTGGCCTAGAGATGATACAATATATTATTAGAAAACTTTAGCATTAAGACAAGCTCATGCTGATTTCATAAATATTCAGTATACATTTTACATTCTTGAGCATATAAAGGTTATAATCTTACAGCAGGGTCTCTATATTTAAATGCAGAAGAAATATTTAATTGAATATTTCATCTCAGGTTAAAGACAAATGAGAACCAGCTTTTGATTTACATCAAATCTAGAGCAACACATCTGGAAATATGACACTGAAAATTCTGAGTCAGTTTATTCCTTTAATTAATATGAACTCACCATTTAACCATTTGTAGATTAAAAGCATGATGAATAAGACTGCAACTGCAAATACAACAGCAACTGCAATGAATCCTTCCAGCAAATAATTGTGTCTAGATTCCAGACTTCCATCTGCAGGAAAAAAAATAAATAAATAAATAAAACCAAACATAAATGTTTTAACCATTTTATAAATTCATGCAACAAATAAATACTATGATTTAAAGGGGTCATATGATGCGATTTCAAGTTTTCCTTTCTCTTTGGAGTGTTACAAGCTCTTGGTGCATAAAGAAGATCTGTAAAGGTGCAAAGACTAAAGTCTCAAATATTAATATATTCTTTATAAAAGTTTAGAGTCAGCCACGCCTACCTAAAACACCTCGTTCTAACACGCCCCCACATATCTACATCACTATGTGGAAATATTAGCATAATGCCACCCAAAATGTGCACGCAAAGAAAGAAGGCATGGTTTCAGGAACAGCAGTAGTGTTGATGCAGCATGTGTACAGTATGTACAGTATTTGAAAAAGAATGTGTTTTTTGAACATTAAAGCATGTCAACATATTCCGTTACACCAAATACACCAAATAATGATCTTTAAAATAGCATCATATGACCCCTTTAAGAAAGTCTGACTGAGCTGCCAGCTGCAGTACGAATCTACAACAATTTTGCACACAATATTAACTTCTGACTGGTAATATGGTCATATTTACCCCATGATGTTGTAAATGTCCGATTGCTTTGCAGGACACGACACTCATAACCCCGTTTCTCATCTCTGTGTATCTTCACACTGGTTCTCGTCTGAAAGGTTTGATCATCATTAGGTCTGACTCCAGTAGAGCTGAAGGGTTGGAGTGTGATGTTGTTTAGTGTGATGTTCATCTCTATGTGTTTGGGGTAGAAACCAGTGGCCAGACAGGTCAGAATCTGCTCGCTTTGGTCACGAGGAGCTGCAGATGCAAACATGTGAAGAACTGGAGAAGCTGGAATAAGAAGCAAGAATAAATCATACTGATTAAATCATAAAACACAAGTAAAAAAAAAAAAGTTAGTTCTAGTTAGAGCAATGCATACCTCTGACTGAATCATTAAATGTGGAGATCCAGTTCATGCAGTTCTTGAGGACCATCCGCAGGACTTGTCTGCGAACTCGTTGATTGTTCCACTTCATTTTGGTTTCTTTTGCCTTTGGAGTTTTCTCAATCCACTGCATTGTGACAGAATTAAAGGCAATAAACTGCTCTCCATCATATCCGTACTCATCAAATGCATTCACATGCATCACTGATCCATCTGGACGTTTCTCCACCTCACAGCCAACTCTCCTCTGTAGTGTATGGAGGCCTAAACATTTAAATAATAATAATCAAAAAACAACATGAGAAATTGTTACAAGTTAAAAGAATATATACAGTGGCCCACAGGCATGTGCAGAGGGGGGTGCGGTGGGTGCTTGAGCATTTTATTTTATTTTATATTTTAAACGCCATTTTGTGAAGGCCTGCCCAATCTAACTATTAGTAAAATTAATTAATAATAATTTAGCCGTAAATAAAATAATCCACATGATGATGACGACCTTTCACCTGACGATCTCATCCGGGACTATCCCTCACGTTCAGACACCTTTAGTTTAATGTAGCGCACTACCAAGATGCCTTCATAACGTCCGCGGCTGCCGGTAAGTGGAGTTCTCAGCGGAGCGGTGTGCTTGTATACTTATATTATTAAAATATTATTATTATTATACAAGAACGGCGTGAAGAGAGCATGCACAGTTGTTGTTTATATCGCTGTTTGTAGCCTGTGGAAGTAAGGTTAGCTGCAACAAGGGGCTATAATATTTTGATTCAATATTTTCCTAATGACAATTTTATGATCGGTTTATAAAGACTACTATGAGCACCTTTTCCCCCATCTTTATCACAGAATAAGACAGGAAATATATTTTATAGTTTCTATAGGCTACTAAATGATATGTCAATCAGTACTGCATTATTCATATAGTTTATTTATTACACATAAACCGTATATATTCGCAATCGTGTGTTTGTCTTTACGTTTTTTCTGCTTTTTATTTAGCTCAGCTACAGCGATAGCCGGATGTTTTTGATTTCCTGTAGGTCATAAGTCATTCCTTCTATGAGTCTGTTTTGGACTTTCTGTAGGAGAGCGCCCTCCGGTGTCGAGTATGAATTAAACATACACTGCATGAGAGTGTTGAGCGCTCCAGATATTCACTTCTCCTCATTTTGTTTACGAATTAAACCGCAGGTCATGCATAGACTATCGATACTGTCTCTTTGAATTTAAATCTAGAAACCAATACATGAAAACATGTGAGAGTGTCTTCAAATAATTATCACAACGCTGATAAAACAAGCTTATACTGATTTTCTCATCTTCCGATTTATACTTATCAATCCTGTTTTTATTATCATTATCATTCAAAAAATTTATAAATTCAGAACAGGATTAGAATATAATTCTATTTTAAATAAGACGGAAATATTTTTTCTACAACAACAACAGTAGTGTTTACAACAGCAAAACCACCATACCCTGTAAACTCAATAATAATAATAATAATAATAGGCCTAATAGGCTATAATTCCGTTTCTAATTCCAGAGTGATTAAGAGGTGCAAAGAAAATTTTCTTTAACTTTTAAACTTAAAATGGTTTCTTTTTGAAAACTGCATCATGGCATTTTCTGCTATCAATACAGAAGCATCCGTTTCGATACATGTCTCAGCAAGGAGCACAGCCCTATTAAAAGCCGTGCTTCATGTGCCCCTTTTATACTTCGAGCACCTGCCCCTCCAAAGGTCTCTGCACGGCCCTGGTGGCCCATAAAAGTAACTGGACACTTAAAAAGATATCAATGTCATTCCAATAAAACCCAATGCATTCACCATCACATGTGGAGTTTGTGCAGTTTGCCAGAGCGTTAACCTGATGTAGAAACCAGTCTCTAGGGTCACGAGGTTCTTTGGTATCTCTCCAGATTTCTGCATCCAAACGGTCTCTTTTCCAGGTTTGTTCTTCATTGCTGTAGCGAGAGATCCGTCTGTCATCATACACACCTACTGCACTAAACACAGGTCCAGAGAGTCCATCAGGTTTGGTGAGCGCGGTGTAAATATAGAGGAGATGGTGTCTCGCTGAGGAAAAATTATGACAAAACAAGAAGGATGTTACTGTCAAAGTGAACACTAGAGTTAAATCTAAACTATCAGTCTAAAGCCACTGAGGATGAATGAAACTAACATGTGTGGGTTCCTTCTTTTGAGTTCAGCAGAAGAAAAAATGTGGGTTTGAAACAATTTGAGGGTGAATTAATGATGAGAGACTTTTCCCTTGCTTTAAGTCTGAACTTTTGATGACTGTGCAATTGAGTTGGCCAATGACATCGGCTGCCAGAGCAAGTTTGCACTTATCAGGGAGACATGGACACGTCATCAACCAGGATTATGAATATCCAGTGGTAAAGCAGACTAGTGAGCATGTTCTACTACTACATTTTGCAGTAATTACCAGGGAAAGAGAGGAGTTGTCAAAGAAAATGGTTAAAATTCTTTAACCAATTTCAATCTAGCAAATTTAATAAATTGGGACTTAGAGAAATACTTCTCTCCAAATAATGGGATTGGAAAATAGAATTTAAATATCACATATTGCATAAATAACTGTTGTTAACAATAATAGCAACTTTTAACAGTTTATATCACAGACTTTGTGTTTAAGTCTTCCCTTTTTTTCCACAAAACCTTTGCTCTCTAGAAACCTTGTCAGTTTCGGCTGAAATTATTTGAAGTTCAACTGTTAGCATTATAAACACGGAATTAATACCAACATATTATGAAATTAAATTAATGACAGAAAAATTAGGAATGTTGGACAATAAATATATAACACAGGAATATAACAGCTTGACAGTAAACTGTTTTTGCAGTATTGTCATATTAATGTCTGTTAAAGGAAGACTAAACAAAAAACTTTGTATAAAAAAAAAATTTTTAAAAACACGCGTAATAGCCACTTTCTGCAAAATTATTTAATTATGACAGAGACACAGCAATGCATCATGTTCTAATCTAGATCATGTTTGTAGTGTGTTCCAGGGATTAAAAGGTACAATATAGACCTAGTGGAGTAATAGCAGCCTAACTAATAATAGTAATAGTAAATGTATAAAGTTGCATAAGCTCATTCTAACTTAGTGTCATATCCATATAAATCATTATTATGGTTTCTATGTAGAGATGCAGCCACTGATCGATCGGCCAGGGATCGGAATCGGCCGATTTTCCTCATGATCGGCCCGGATCGGTGATCGGCTGGTCAGTCTCACTTCTTTCCGATTCCGAGCCGATCCGTTTTGTTACCAGCGGTACAGGCAATAACATCAGCCGCGCATTCTCGCTCTCATCTCTCCGACAGCCCCTTCTCTCTCACACACGTCTCATTCGCTCCGGTTAAATAGTGCTTGTATTGCGCATTATTTTAGTCATTCCCGCAGCTTTCGCGCTTACAACAAAAGCGCGCGCGCACCAGAACTGATCAATATTAGTGGAGCGCACAAGTCTCAGTCTCAAACAGCTTGTAAGCCACGAATACCAAAACGAGTGGCTAACTGAGCTAAAACGGTCAAATACATACAAAATTGTCAAAATCATAGACTGTATAAAAACATGGACGTAGTGTCCTTGACGTCACCCATAGGCTTCCGAAGAGCATTTTTGAAGATAATCGAAAATGGGCAAAGAGGCGGGAGCTGGTTGCTGAAACCACGCCCACCTAGCTCAACGGTGGTGACGGCACCTGTCACTCAAGTGGTCACGCCCTTAATTATGCAGAACTTTAAGTCTTAATATAATTTAAACGGATGAGTTATAAAAAAAATCACCCCCCTCACAGTTGTCATGAAGGGCAAAATTAGCTATATAGACCAA
>NW_015641056.1:14089-14787 GCF_001515625.1 Sinocyclocheilus rhinocerous | reverse complement strand
CACTGATCTATATTAGTGGATTGCACAATCCGCGCTCAGTCTCAAACAGCTTGTGAGCCACAAATACCAAAATGAGTGGCTAACTGCGCTAAAACGTTCAAATACATAAAAAAATGTCAAAATGCCAGTTTTGGCGAGTATCCAGTTAAACACAGTCAGTTTTGTAACGTTAAATAGTTGAGAAAGAGAACGCGTGTTGTGTAGCAGTATATTGGGTCTGTGGATAAACTCTTAAAGGGACCGCAGTCCAATATTTATGCTGCTGTCTGTCATGTTAATCAAAGAACAAAAGACAAAGAAAATCATTTTCTGCTCTTGACTGAATACGATTTATAACTTTAATGGCAAGCATTAATCTGTATTTAATTTTTACAATGAAGACTACAGAAATTAAAGTAATCAAATGTAAAATAACACTGGATGTGAATTTCTGTAGTATTTCTTACCTGAATAAAAACTTACTTATCCTGAAAAACTTAGTTTCATAGCTATCTTTATTCTATTGCATTTATTTGTGCTGTTGTTTGCAATTTTTTTATTTGTTCTTATTTTATTACTGACTTTTTACTTGTGTTTTTTTATGAAAATAAAACTTTGCGTTGAAGAAAAGTCGATTTTTGTTTGTATATGCTGTCAATTATAGTTCTTAGAAAGAAAACCGGAATCGGCAAAAATCGGTATCAGCAGATCACACTAAC
>NW_015641056.1:3075-4110 GCF_001515625.1 Sinocyclocheilus rhinocerous | reverse complement strand
GAACGTTAAATAGTTGAGAAAGAGAACGCATGTTGTGTAACAGTATATTGGGTCCGTGGATAAACTCTTAAAGGGACCGCAGTCCAATATTCCTGCTGCTGTCTGTCATGTTAATCAAAGAACAAAAGACAAAGAAAATCATTTTCTGCTCTTGACTGAATACGATTTATAACTTTAATGGCAAGCATTAATCTGTTTACAATGATTACAATGAAGACTACAGAAATTAAAGTAATCAAATGTAAAATAACACTGGATGTGAATTTTTCTTACCTACCTGAATAAAAACTTACTTATCCTGAAAAACTTAGTTTCATAGCTATCTTTATTCTATTGCATTTATTTGTGCTGTTGTTTGCAATTTTTTTATTTGTTCTTATTTTATTACTGACTTTTTACTTGTGTTTTTTTATGAAAATAAAACTTTGCGTTGAAGAAAAGTCGATTTTTGTTTGTATATGCTGTCAATTATAGTTCTTAGAAAGAAAAACGAAATCGGCAAAAATCGGTATCGGCAGATCACACTAACAAAAAATCGGAATCGGCCAAGAAAACTGCAATCATTGCATCTCTATTTCTATGGCTAGGACCTGCAGTTCCTAAAAGGATTTAAGTTTACTACTAGATTAAAAACCGTTAAAGTTAGCAGGTGCATAAGACAGCGCTACGTCCCACTTCAAAACACACAATATTTTTACATTTTTGTGAATAATTACCTGTCAGGGTCTTTGGGGAAACGATGAAAGGCCAGATTTTTACTGTCACACTGATAGTTTTTGCAGTGGATTGCCCCACATTGCATTCTTTTATTCCACTTTGACTTCTCTTTCATTGTTATTCTGTCTGTTTCTGTGTATCTGCGACATAGACTGTAAAAAAAAGATGGACGACACGTCTCCACCATAGACTGTATAGAAACAGGGGCCTGTTCTTCGTACGTCGCTTATTACATCCGAGATGAAATGTCACATCCAAGATAATATCATCGCGCTAATCAGGATCTGGCTAATTCGGTTCTTCGAACGCACCTGTTGT
>NW_015641056.1:2438-2994 GCF_001515625.1 Sinocyclocheilus rhinocerous | reverse complement strand
TGAGCGCCCAGAAAACTAGTTTGGAGCGTGCAAGTACCGAATGGTTTAAAAAGACTTAAAAAGACGTGCAAATTATAAACTTTTGTGATGATGCAACACTGACCCGATTAGGCAAGTGACAGTTCTGTCAGCTGAGCGAAAGTCTTGTATGCAGCGTGCAGCAGCTCTCTTAGTGCAGATGAGATGCG
The DNA here is from genome assembly GCF_001515625.1 of Sinocyclocheilus rhinocerous. Lineage (NCBI taxonomy): Eukaryota > Metazoa > Chordata > Actinopteri > Cypriniformes > Cyprinidae > Sinocyclocheilus > Sinocyclocheilus rhinocerous. The sequence goes on along the minus strand of NW_015641056.1, from coordinate 2,806 downwards.
ATGATGTGAGGCAATTTTGAGAGTGAGAGCGAGAAGACGCGGTACAGCTGAACCACTCACGCTGTTTTCAAATGACTGACTTAATCTGATATTCTGTGTGAACTCATTTAACCTACATTGTATATTAAATAAATGTTTGCGGGAATTTTCCAAACGTGCGAAACCTGCGAAAATGAGTAAAACCAAAATGCGCAATCCGAGATTCAGGACGTGATTAAACATATATTCGATTATATAGAGATTTGTAAAATAAATTTCCACGACTTTTCCAAAGCTTTCTGGGTTTTTCATGACCGTACGAACCCTGTAAATGGCTATTTTTATTTTTTTTAATCGTTTTGATGAAATTTCTGCTCCACTTTGTGTGG
>NW_015641056.1:0-2140 GCF_001515625.1 Sinocyclocheilus rhinocerous | reverse complement strand
GCGATTCGGCGCAGCGCAGACGTGATTTAATACGTGTGGCCTTTTTCTATGTGAAAAAAAAAATCATAAATTCCAGTTTATGCTGTTTGATTATGGCTTCGAAGGTCGTAGTTGGAAGCTGTTAGCCCCGGCTGGCCCGTGCGCACTGTTGAAATGCGGCTAATAATTTCTGACTGGCACATAACTGAACAAATGTAAACGGGTTAAGGCGGGGCCCCCACAAGGCGGGGCCCCTGGGCTGCAGCCCATTCAAGCCAAATGGTAAGTCCGGCCATGCCTGTAACCCTAAAAGCTAGTTTCTCCTCTTGGTCTTCTATAATCTGCACCGTTCACTAATGCGAAGCTCACACAGTACTTTACACCAGTGATCGATACAAAACATGCAATGGCCAAAATGCATTACATTACACACATTTAGTAAATATATATTAGATATAAAATACAATGAATCATTTAACATTTACTTAAACATGATGCGTATTTGGTTGCTTACCGCATTGAACATGGAGTATATACACCAAAAAGTTCAAAATGAGTGTAAAAAGAAAGCCCATTTCGACGCCCGGACGTGTCCTACATCTCCATGGCGAAAGCGAAGTATATGGCGTTGTTTTAATGATAAATGTCAAGAGCGCATATATTGTAGCGCGAAAGCACATTAATATAATGCGCGAGCGCGAGTCTCGAATCTCCTCCTCGGCACAGACTAAATACTTGGTGCTTTACTGTGCGTTCACACCGAGAGCATCAAACATCGCTCTGGCCGCCCTGCCAACAATGCTGTAGAAAGATTCGTGGACGCTCTGATGTAGATCTAATACTTATCTTGTATTTAAAGGGGCCACAAAGCAAACAAGCTTGTTGATCTTGTGCAGACTGACCACAAGGAGGGTAACGTTATAAGTTAACCTCATTAAATATTGTTGTGGACGAAGTATTAAGATACTTTACCTAATAATGTATAAAGCACTGTAAAAATACTCTGAGACAAGTAAAAGTCCTGCATTGAAAATGTTACTTAAGTATAATCAGGTATAAACATTACTTAATGTAAGTTTAATCAGGAAAATTGATGTAAAGGTTTAAAAGTGAACTGGGACTATTATACTATTATTTATTATATAATTAGATTATTATTACTATAACGTCAATGCACATCAGCAACACACCAGAAACACCAACAATCTCAGACCCCTTGGTCCACGCATCATTTTGGGACACGTCGTAGATTATTGGGAACCCCGCCACAGCAATAATCAGCCTCTCCTCCATTTTGCTTGGGAACTAATGTGGTCGGAACCAAAGTTTACAGGGCTGCGTTCTCTAGAATCCTCTCAAGCGGTGGACTTCTACATTCCGATTGGTTGTCGCCGAACCGCGTCATAGCTCATTACCATAAAGCTGACCTGATTTCAACTCTTCTCGAGGCCCTCAACACCGGCGTCGTATGGCAAGCCGTTTTAGCATTTAAAAGTTTGTTTTGACTATCCATAAATATAATTTAAGATAGGAACAATTGTATTTTGACGAGTCATATAATTCGACTAGACACAATGACAATTAGAGATATCTGCAATTATAATTGCACTAGTAAAAAATCGGATTAGAGATATCTCTAAATACTTTGACTAGTCAAAACTCCATTTAAGACATCTGTAATGACGTCACAGATATCTTCTATAGGGCGTCACACATACGCAAAGGTAATTAGAGATATCTCTAATTCAGTTTCGACTAGTCACAATTATATTTTAAGATATCTGAATTGTACCTGCTCCTAGTCGAATGTGCTGTTGTGTGACGTGAGACTAAATTTACTCAGCTCCTCCCAGAGCCCCTCCCCGACTAATGTTTAGTGCTAACTGCTAACAACAGTGGTCGGCAAGCCGTTTTAGCATTAAATACTACTTGCTGTACTAGTCATAATTTAGTTTTGACTAGTCAAAATTCCAATTCCAGATATCTATTCTGCAATTTTGACTCGTCGTAATTGGAATTAAGATATCTACAATGTGATTATGACTATTTATGGATAGTCAAAACAAACTTTTAAATGCTAAATCTTGTTCGCATTCTGTACAGTTCATGTCTGATCCCACACGCTAGCGTCACGTGTTCATGAGGATTAGGCTAATCATCC
>NW_015641055.1:0-1241 GCF_001515625.1 Sinocyclocheilus rhinocerous | reverse complement strand
TTACATCTCTCCTGCTGCTCGTCTCAGTGTCACGTGTGAGTACAGTCATACTTTGCCAACTTGAGTAAATGTATTCATATATGAGACATGCACAATGAAGAATTCATATTGTGTAAAAGACCAAATTGGTTAGAATGTTAAATATTTTTATTAATATTATTTTCATTCTATATACCGGACCTCTAGATCCTCCACAGGGGGCTTTTGTAGCAGTGAGTCCATCTGGTGAAATAGTGGAGGGAGATTCAGTGACTCTGAGCTGCAGCAGTGATTCAAACCCTCCTGCAGAAATCAGCTGGTTTAAAGGAAGAAAGTTTGTAGGATCTGGAAGAATCTACAGCATCTCAAAGATCAGCTCTGATCACAGTGGAGAATACAAGTGCAAGTCCATCAATAAACATGGAGAGACATACTCTGATGCTGTGACTTTAAACGTCATGTGTGAGTTAATGATCAAAATTTCAAAATTCACCATTTTTTCACATTTATTGTGAATTAAAATGTTTGTCCTTTTTAGACCCTCCAAAGAATGTCTCAGTGTCCATAAATGGTTCATCTGAAATAGTGGAGGGAGATTCAGTGACTCTGATCTGCAGCAGTGATTCAAACCCTCCTGCTCTGAACTTCAGCTGGTTTAAGGAGAATCAAAGCTCAGCTGTTGGATCTGGACAGAGTTTCAGTGCACTACAGAGTGGACGCTTCTACTGTGAGGCTCACAATCAACATGGATCTCAGAGATCAGACGCTGTTACTATCGTTGTTAAAGGTAGAGCAGCTCATATATTTATATTACTCTTTCTGAAGTGAATCTGTTCAGATGTTTTACTCTTTTGTCTCTGTTGTAGGACGTCTGGTGATGTTGTACATATCCATTGGAGTGGTTTGTGGAGCTGCAGTTATCATAACGATGTTGCTGATTTGGTAAGTTTGTGTGTGTGTGTGTGTGTGTGTGTGATACTGATCACACGTCTAAACTAACATCAAATAAGTTGTGATTGGCTGTAATTGTGTCAAATCATTGTCTTTAAAGGGGATGCAGGTGGATGAAAAAGAGAAATAAAGCTCAGGTGAGGATATTAATTTAATTATTAGTAATTTACTGATCAGGTAATTGAACTCAAAGACTGAAAGTCTGAATTTGTGGCTTTATTTATTGAGATGATTACAAACATTGTTTATTCTCTCTCTATTGTTGTTTTTTTTAATGGCAAAGGTGAATCATTCCAGTCCTCATCATGACC
>NW_015641054.1:196337-197678 GCF_001515625.1 Sinocyclocheilus rhinocerous | reverse complement strand
TATTTTTGTATTTTAAGTTTTCATTTTAATTATAGTTCAATTTCTGGTAATTTTGTTACGTTTTAATTCAGTTTTAATTTTACTGACGTTTTATTTTTATTTTTTTATACATATTTAATTTTTTATTAGTTATTTTAGTACTTCAAACTAAACTTACTTCAGTTAGTAGCCAAGGCAACATTTCTTAGTTTCACTAAGTTTAAGTCTATTTAAAAATTTTAATAATATTGTATATTTACAGCCAAGGCAACATTTCTAAATTTTGTTTAGTTTCGGTTAATTTTATATTTCATAATTTTTTATTTATTTAATTAATTTCAGATGTACATCAATTAACATTTTTCAAATAAATGTAGTTTACGATAATAATCTTGTGCTACTTATATCATATTGAAACAGCACCTACAAACTAGAAAATGCTGCAAAAAACATACTCCAATAATCTTAGTTCTATCTACAACAATATTGCAGCAGCGTGCGTAAAATAAACATAACGTCACGGCCCGTGTTTCAGCGCTCTGAGTGGGATGGTTGACATATTTTGACCTGAATGAGATGGTATGCACGTCTCTGGGATTGACAGACGAGGAGTGCGCTGATGTACGGGTCAGTCTGAGGAATGTGACGCCCTGATCTCACTGCGGGCCACCAGCGCTTTACTGCACACTTCCTGAGCTAACACACTCATCCTGACGACTAAAACACCGCAGAGTCACTCAAAGCTGCTGTCAGTCAGGTATTCGTCTAAATGCATCACACATGAGATCTCTTTCAGATCTTGAGATGCTTTCTACTAAAAAGCAATGAGATTTAAATGGAGACCAAGTCTTTAATCTTGCATCAGTTTTTGCTTCTGAAAGAAATACCTCTACTCTAGAGTTACCAGCATTTGGGGTCAGTAAGTTTTTTTTTTTTTTAAGAAATTTATATTTTTGTTCAGTAAGGACGCATTAAACTGATCAAAAGTGCCATTAAAGACATTTCTAATGTTACAGATGATTTCTATTTCAAATAAATGCTGTTCTTTTGAACTTTCTATTTATTAAAGAATCCTGACAAATAAAATTTATCGGTTTCCACAAAAATATTGTGCAGCACAACTGTTTTCAACATTGATAATAATCAGAAATGTTTCTTGAGCAGCAAATCAGCATATTAGAATGATTTCTGAAGATCATGTGACACTGAAGACTGGAGTAATGATGCTGAAAATACAGCTGCGCATCACAGAAATAAATTACAGTTTAACAGATATTCACAGCTATTTTAACTTATAATAATATTGCACAATTTTCACTGCATTTTTGATCAAATAAATGCAGCCTTGATGAGCAGAAGAGA
>NW_015641054.1:186158-194055 GCF_001515625.1 Sinocyclocheilus rhinocerous | reverse complement strand
CACACACACACACACACACACACACACACACTCACACACACACACACACACACACTCCTCTGCTGTGGGAGTGAAGCACAGACAGAAGCCTGCTATCAGACGGATGCGACTCGACCAAGGACACCGATACCATACCAGTGTGTATTGTGTAGTTTGGGAAACAGACTCAGAAAACACTCATTACTGCTCAAAAGCAATATCAAAACCTTTCCTGTGTGCGAACGATTAATAAAGTATTTAATAGTAAAAGTTGCTCTTCCATAGCTAATGGAGGTCAGTTTAATGTAAGTGTCTCGGATGTTTCTCCTACAATTCCTTAGGAGAAATAAAAATAGAAACAAATGGAGTTAATTGCATGGAAATTTTGACATTTTTCCTGCAACTATTAAAGTTCACTGGGACGTTTTTTCAGGAGACTCATCTGAAAAGTCTTCATTTGATGTATTTTTAGTCACATTTCTGCCTAGGAAGCAATTGAGAGATTGCATTGGTGATTTTTCCTTTCTAGATCGGAGTGTGTATTTTGGGAAACAGACTGAAAAATACAATCATTATTGCACAGCCAATAGAGCTATTTCAGTGTCTCAGATGTTTACACTACAATCCTTGGGAGAAACAAAAATAGAAACAAATGGAGTCAACTGCACGACAATTTTGAGATATTTCCTGAAATTATACACAGGGGGAAAAAAAACTAATTTTCATGCAGAAGTTGCTAGAAATTTCACAGTAAATTAGAAAGAAATGCAAGTAACACACTGAATTAAACATGACATTCTGAAGTAGAAAGACTTGTAAAACATACTCCAACAATCTTAATAAAACAAATATTAAACATATGAGATTTCCAGGAGAAACATCTGTGAGAGAAGACTCAACTTTTCTATCAAGGGAAAAAAATTGCTTAAAGTTTGCTCTTCTGTAGCTGAAGAGACTTAATTTAATTAATTAATTAATTGGTTAATTTAAGTGTCTCAGATGTTTCTCCTATAAAATCCTTAGGAGAAATAACAACAGAAACAAATGGAGTCAGTTGCATGACGATTTTGAGATATTTCCAAAAAAAACAACACTGAAAAAAAAAAAAAAACGGTGTAGAAACAATTTTCACAAATTTCAATTACAAAGAAATGAACAGCATGTTGAATTAAATGCGCAATTTTGTAGTAGAAAGTCTGAAATAGTATTTTCCTGTAAAATGTACTCCAATAACCTTAATAAAACTAATCATAAATAAATAACACAACTTTGAAAAATATTTTTTTATAGTATAAATCTGACACATATGGGATTATTGGGACTTTATTCATCTGAAAAGACTTAGTTCGCTGTATTTAATCAGAAAAGACAGTCATTATTGCTTAAAGTTCTGTATCTCAAGAGACTTGATGGATTTGTTTGTTTTTCTCCTTTCCTTAGAAGAAATAAGTGGAGTCAATAGCATGACAATTTTGAGATATTTTATGAAACTGTAGATGAGAAACATATGAGGAGGAACATCTATGAAGACTCAGTTTACTATATTTAATCACATTTCCATCTAAGAAACGAGTGAGATATTAAAGAGGTTGCACTGGTGATTTTTCCCTCCTAGTCAGAGCCATAAAAACTAAGTATTGCTTAAATTTGCTCTCAGTCCTCCTACAAATCCACAGGAGTCAATTGTGTGCTAATTTTGAGATCTCAGCAGAAACATCTGAGAAGACTCATTTCGCTGTATTTAATCTATCTAGGAAACAACAGAGACTGCATTGGTGATTTTCCTCCCTAGTCAGGGCCGATCCAAGTGTGTATTGAGTATTTTGGGAAGCAGATGAAGGTATAGATTCAGAAAACACACACACGAACCGCAGTATGTCCTTCTACGGGAACGACTCGACCTCTCGGTCAAACGCTGTTTAGAGCACAAGGAGATAATGGAAGAGGCTTTATATTTAACCACACTTTCAGTGTTTGGTGAGGACAGACTCAAACAGTCATCAATCTCAGTCCAAACAATCAGTCTCAACAAGACGGTCATTAAAAACAGAAGCCCAGCTGGACCACATGGCTGAGGAAATCAGGATATTTTACAGTATTCCATATACAATATTTATATATTTGATTTTATAATTGCTTTTTCAATCAAACAAATAAAGGACAAAATCTAGTTACAAATGGCCAAATATTCATCACATTATTGCTTAATTTTAATGTTTGAGTTGCTTGTTTGCAAGTAAACAACAACAAACCATTTAAGTTAAGAAAGACCTTACTGCTTTTCTCACTAATGGGTTTCTTAACTTTAGTGGTTTGTTGCAACTTGGCTGCAAATCTCTATATTCTGCTTTGTTTATAGTTTTTTCCCCCCCACGCCAGTCTATTATTGTAATAATAACCATTTCAGATAAACCCACCACTAAACGAGACACATAAACAAAACAAACTGTGATTCAAACTGCTTAATTTTAATTGACGGCCTTGTAAAAGTCACCATTTAAAGAAATTCATGACATGCTTAATTAAATACATGGTTAAAATGCATTTGATTAAAGTTTGTTTTGTTTCCAAAATGGTGTAGTTACAGTATTTACCAGCAGGGTAAAAAAAAGTTTAATGGACGGCTATACGAGACCACAATTTACACCGGTCAAATGTTTTTAAATGAAGTCTCTTCTGCTCACCAAGGCTGCATTCATTTGATTAAAAATACAGTAAATACAGAAAAAATTGTGAAATATTATTACAATTCAAAATACGTGTCTTCTATGTGAATATCTGTTAAACTGTAATTTATTTCTGTGATCAAAGCTGAATTTTTAGCATCATGTCTCCAGTCTTCGGTGTCACATGATCCTTCAGAAATCATTCTAATATGCTGATTTGCTGCTCAATCATTAATTATTATTGAGGATCAATTATTAATAATGGTTCTAATTATTATCAACCGTGATGCATCTTTTTAGGATTTTTTGATGAACAGAAAGCATCTATTTGAACCAGCATATTAGAATGTTTTCTGAAGATCATGTGACACTGAAGACTGGAGTAATGATGCTGAAAATTCAGATTTGATCACAGAAATAAATTACAGTTTAACAGATATTCACATAGAAGACACTTATTTTGAATTGCAATAATATTTCACAATTTTACTGTTAAATGTTTTGATCAAATTAATGCAGCCTTGGTGAGCAGAAGAGACTTTTTTCAAAAACAGTAAAAAATCTTAATAATTCCAAACTTGTGAGCAGTAGAGAACATATTTGCGCACAGAGGAGCTCCCGGGTTGACTGGCACCTGTCGAGACATACGGAGCTGTGAACACAAAGGCTGCTGTCTTCTCTATAGGCACAGGTGGCTGGAGAAGCGAGGGTTCATGTTACACACACACACACACACACACACACTCCTGTGATATCAGCTGAGCTGCTACTGAGGGAATGTGATCTAACACACAGACCACATGGAGAAGGAAAACTTGACCCAAACACAGTTCAAGCCTCTAAACGCTGAGGTTAAACGCAGCCTATGGTCACAAAATAAATAGTCAAAATGAACATCTATGAAGGTACGTACACTTTCATGTGTGTTATCATGATGGTGATTAGTGTTTGTGTGAATGACACTGTGCACCTTCTATATATGTTTGCATTTAAAAGCTAATTCTGATGGGCTTTGGTTCATCGTGTGACTTTCTCATCACCACCTGCATTTGGTGGTTATCAGTGTATTACAAAGGTACAAAACAGATTTCAGTACTTCAATAGGTTGGTATATTAACATTATATCAGTTACTGAAATTACGGTATTTATCTGTAAAACCGTAAAACCTAAAATGTTGCTACCGTATTTTTTACCGTAAAATTCCAGCAACCACAGCTGCCAGTTATTTACCGTAAATTTTACGGAATTTTTTTTACAGTGTACTTAATGCTACTTTAATTTTTGTGAAATTAATCGCACGTGAAAATTTTGTGTTGAAATGAATGCATCTGAATCAGCTGCGATTTTCTTTTGTGGATACAATAAAAATGTGGCTCCAAAATACATAAAAATGTTTAAAGATGTTAAAGCTATCAAAATAGGCATGCAAAAAAAAAAAACAACAACTATAAATTAATAGAAAACCTCTAGAAACGTAATGGATATTTCAGAAAAAAATTTAAAACATGCTAGAACAAAATAGCACAGAAACCCACCAGGGTTATTATAGTTAACTAAAACTAAAACCATAAAAAATTTACATTACTTAAAATGTTAAAATGTTACTTTAACTGAATAAATGTTAACTGAAATAGAGAAAGAAATACATTTTTAAAACATTTTTTATAAAAAATATTTTATAGTGTATATTTAAAATTTTTTAATATATTTAGCATTTTATTTCAGCTAGTTGCCAAAGCAGCTTCTTACTTTAATTTGATATACTAAAATAAAGTTAAACTAAAACTGAAATATATATTAATAAAAATTATATAGTCATATTTAAAAAAATAAAACTAATAAAAATGTCAAAAACACACAACACAATTTCTAAACTTTAGTTAAAATTTAAATGAAACAAAATATTAAATAAAACTAAAATAAAATTATATAAGCATATTAAAATATATTAAAACAATGTAATTAAAAAATGTAAATAAAATACAATTACTAAAAATAAAAAAAAAGATTACTAAATAATTACATTTAAATGAAAAGAGAAAATATAAAAATAAAAACTAACTCAAAATATTAATAAAAACTATGATAAAAATAACATAGAAACCCAAAGAAACATTTCTCATTGCAATTTAATTTTAATAAATAAAACCAAAACTGAAATAAAAGTGAATAAACACTAAATAGACATATAAAAAAAACACACAATACAAAAATAATAAAAATGACAAAAATCCACACAACAAAATTACTCAAACTTTAGCTAAAATTTACATTAAAACATAAAATATAAAAATAAAACACTAACTCAAAATATTAATAAAAACTAACGCAGAAAGCCATGGCTCACCTTCTCCCGTCTCTGTGGTCTGGTCTGGCAGCTGCCGAGCTCAGACGCCACATGTTCATCAGTCACTCCGGTTGGTCTGAGGAAAGCATGAAAGCTAAAGTAAGTCTGAGATCCTTCTTCAGCGGGGCGTGACGCTCGCGTCCTATCTGCTCGTGTCATCTCTCTTCCATACTGTCTCTGCCAAAGCCTTGAAGTGAGCGCGCTTACTATAGAACGTTATCTTAAGAAAAACCATAAGCCATTATAGCAGTAAAGAAGGTCAAAGATGAGCATCATTACACTGAATTTGTTAGTATTTTTAAATTCTAACAAATTCAATAAAAGCAAAGAAATTTGGGGGGGGTGGGGATTTTTTTTTTTATTATTTCATAAAATGAAGATTGCATAATTGAAAAAGAAAACAAAGTGATGAGACCAAGATAGAACTTTTTGGCCTTAATTCTAAGCGGTATGTGTGGAGAAAACCAGGCACCTGTCCAATACAGTCCCAACAGTGAAGCATGGTGGTGGCAGCATCATGCTGTGGGGGTGTTTTTCAGCTGCAGGGACAGGACGACTGGTTGCAATCGAGGGAAAGATGAATGCGGCCAAGTACAGGGATATCCTGGGCGAAAACCTTCTCCAGAGTGCTCAGGACCTCAGACTGGAACTAAGGTTTACCTTCCAACAAGACAATGACCCTAAGCACACAGCTAAAATAACGAAGGAGTGGCTTCACAACAACTCTGTTACTGTTCTTGAATGGCCCAGCCAGATCCCTGACTTAAACCCAATTGAGCATCTCTGGAGAGACCTAAAAATGGCTGTCCACCAACGTTTACCGTCCAACCTGACAGAACTGGAGAGGATTTGCAAGGAGGAATGGCAGAGGATCCCCAAATCCATGTGTGAAAAACTTGTTGCATCTTTCCCAAAAAGACTCATGGCTGTATTAGATCAAATGGGTGCTTCTACTAAATACTGAGCATTTTTCAGTTTTTCTTTTTTAATAAATCTGCAAAGATGTCAACAATTCTGTGTTTTTCTGTCAATATGGGGTGCTGTGTGTACATTAATGAGGAAAAAAAATTAACTTAAATGATTTTAGCAAATGGCTGCAATATAACAAAGAGTGAAAAATTTAAGGGGGTCTGAATACTTTCCGTACCCACTGTATATATATATATACAATAAAATTAATACTTTTATTCATCAAGGATGTATTATATTGATCAAGTGGCAGTAAAGACATTTATAATGTTACAAAAGATTTATGTTTCAAATAAACTCTCTGAATTTTCTATTCATCTGTGAATCCTGAAAAAAAAAGTATGTTTCCACAAAAATATTGTGCAGCGCAACTGTTTTCAACATTGATAATAATCAGAAATGTTTCTCAGCATATTAGAATGATTTCTGAAGAATCATGTGACACTGAAGACTGGAGTAATGATGCTGAAAATACAGCTTTGATCACAGAAATAAATTACAGTTTAACAGATATTCACATAGAAGACACTTATTTTGAATTATAAAAAGATTTCACAATTTTTACTGTATTTTGGATCAGTAAATGCAGTGTGAACAGTGGAACACACACATAGATTGTCCTCACTGAACCCAGATGAGAGCAGATGTCAGTCTGTATTGTCACATGGATTACAGGAAACACTCAAACAACCTCCAGGTGTTCATTCACACGAGAGCAAAGCTACAGACAAAACTCCTCCTTCACATCAATAAAACCTGCCAGAGCTTCACCATTCACCCCCTCATGTCCTTGCTGTCATTATTCATTCAGTGACACACATTCATGAATCTTCAGTTTGCCTCACAGAAGCTTTTAAACTCTTCCTCTCAAGTTTCACTTTCAAACGCCACGATAAACACGAGAACCCATCGCAATGATGTCAAACCGAAAGCATGAGGATCAGTAGTTCTGGATGAATTACTCCTTTTAACTGCACTACGAATACTCCCTTCACTGTTTCCCCAGCGAACAGGAGTGAAATATGGCATTTAGTCCAGGTCTGTGATTTTCAAAGGCTGCGATTAGGAAGAGAAGGAATCTGCGTATCAAACACCTGGATTGTGAGGGTTAGAGTTAGTCCAGTCTTTCATCTACTGAAATTACAGGCCAATGCTGGAGGAATTTCTGCAGGACAAACTCGCCGAGGGCTTTGAGAGATTCACTGCGAGGGAGTCAGAGACGGATGAATGCACAGACAGCAGAGCTTCACGTCAGGAAGACCGTAAATATCTCAGGAGGTCACAGAGAATGTCACTGCGGTTTGGAGTCGATTAGAGAAGCTGTGGACGAGACTCATCTGATGACCTTTGAAAAGTTCAGGCAAAAGGGGAACTACAAACTATATTCCATCAAAAGCTGAAGCATCAGCTTTCTCTCAGATTTCTGATTAAGCACATAATTAAACAGATTTATAAAAAATAAAAAAAATTATAGGATGTTGTTTGTTCAACTCACTATAAGTAATTGTAAAAGTCATACTTCAGAAACTTTCAAAAACACAAAACTTGGAGAAAAAAAAAAGTATCACCTTTCAGATATTATTGATGAAGGACAAATAAAAAGAAACTTCTACATTTGACATTTTGTAATGCAAATCTTGATACTAAACTAAACTAAACTAAAATAAAATAAAATAAAATAAAATAAAATAAAATATAAATGAAATACAATTAAATACAATTAAATACAATTAAATTAAATAAACTTGGGGATATTTTTGAAAAAAAAAAACTGAAGTATCACCTTTCAGATATTATCAATGAAAAACAAATAAAAAACTACTACATTTGACATTTTGTAATGCAAAACTTGATACTAAAATAAAATAAAATAAAATAAAATAAAATAAAATAAAATAAAATAAAATAAAAATACAATAAAATAAAATAAAATAA
>NW_015641054.1:172635-182071 GCF_001515625.1 Sinocyclocheilus rhinocerous | reverse complement strand
AAATAAATTAAATAAACTTGGGGATATTTTTGAAGAAAAAAAACTGAAGTATCACCTTTCAGATATTATCGATGAAAAACAAATAAAAAACTACTACATTTGACATTTTGTAATGCAAAACTTGATACTAGGGTGTTTAAAATTAAATTAAATTAAATTAAATGAATGCACAGACAGCAGAGCTTCACGTCAGGAAGACCGTAAATATCTCAGGAGGGAGTTTCTTCAGGTCACAGAGAATGTCACTGCGGTTTGGAGTCGATTAGAGAAGCTGTGGACGAGACTCATCTGATGACCTTTGAAAAGTTCAGGCAAAAGGGGAACTACAAACTATATTCCATCAAAAGCTGAAGCATCAGCTTTCTCTCAGATTTCTGATTAAGCACATAATTAAACAGATTTATAAAAAATAAAAAAAATTATAGGATGTTGTTTGTTCAACTCACTATAAGTAATTGTAAAAGTCATACTTCAGAAACTTTCAAAAACACAAAACTTGGAGAAAAAAAAAAGTATCACCTTTCAGATATTATTGATGAAGGACAAATAAAAAGAAACTTCTACATTTGACATTTTGTAATGCAAATCTTGATACTAAACTAAACTAAAATAAAATAAAATAAAATAAAATAAAATAAAAATGACATACAATTAAATACAATTAAATTAAATTAAATAAACTTGGGGATATTTTTGAAAAAAAAAAACTGAAGTATCACCTTTCAGATATTATCGATGAAAAACAAATAAAAAACTACTACATTTGACATTTTGTAATGCAAAACTTGATACTAGGGTGTTTAAAATTAAATTAAATTAAATTAAATTAAATTAAATTAAATTACAAACTTGGGATATTTTTGGAAAAATATTTCTGATAAAGGACAAATAAAAAAAAGAGACTACATTAAACATTTTCTCATGCAAAACTAATACTAGGGTGTTTGTTCAAATCACTGTAAAAACTTGTAAAAGTGATGCTTAAAAATGTTCAAAAACCATTAACAAATATAGGGATTTAAAAAAAAAAATCTGTAGTATCATCTTCCTCTCAACTATTTCTGAAAAACAAGAATAAACTAGACATTAAACATTTTCTGAGGCAAAACTTGATGCTAGTGTGTTGTTTGCGCAAAAATGATGCTCAAATACGATAAAAAACATTAACAAACCTGGGGATATTTAAAAAGGAGAGAGAAAAAAAGCAGAAGAATCATACCATTTTTACATACTAATACTAGGGTGTTTGTTCAAATCACTGTAAAAACTTGTAAAAGTGATGCTTAAAAATGTTCAAAAACCATTAACAAATATAGGGATTTAAAAAAAAAAATCTGTAGTATCATCTTCCTCTCAACTATTTCTGAAAAACAAGAATAAACTAGACATTAAACATTTTCTGAGGCAAAACTTGATGCTAGTGTGTTGTTTGCGCAAAAATGATGCTCAAATACGATAAAAAACATTAACAAACCTGGGGATATTTAAAAAGGAGAGAGAAAAAAAGCAGAAGAATCATACAGTTTTACACTGAAAATGGTCATACAAATTTACAATGGAAAAGTACTACAGTGGAATGCAACAAGTTCAGTGTGAACAGTCCAATAAGTTAATTGTAGTGATATTAGTGCATTATTTTACAAATGCACACAGTATTTAAATAAACACAATACCCTAGTTTTGCAGCAGAAAATGTCAAAAAAATTTTGTCCCTTATCTTGCGTCCTTTATCTTTATCTTTAGATGCGTCTTGCATCTAAAAGCATGGCACTCAAAGTTGAAATTCAGCTTTGGTGAAATGAGTCTCTTTGTAAAAACAAAACTGTAAGACTGTTAGCTGAATCTGTGAATAACTCAAAAGCAGGACAGGAGCTTGTACTGTGGATGTTGGGAGATAACTGACGGGTTTTTCGGGAAACGGCCCCTCGTCGCTTCCAGTAAAGCTTCAGAAATGAGCGAGAAGCGTGAGACACGACACGCTCGCCTGACTTCATCCTGTACCGCAACATAAAGACGACAGGAGTATTGCACGTCAAGATCGAGCACGTGGGCGAGGTGCTTCCCGTTTTCATTTGGGTTAATTATACTCGTCTCCAGAGAACTAGCTGTATCTCAAGAGCAGTTCTTCAAGATCGTGCCACAAGCGGCATCGTTAATGCAACCAAAATACAATCAGAGACACAAGAACTCACACACTTTTGGATCTGCATTCCTGGAGCTCAAACAGCAGATCATGCTGCTCGCAACACAGAGGTCATGGGTTCGATTCCTATGGAAAAAAAGAACCGATCAAATGTATAATGAATGCAATTTAAGTTGCTTGGATAAAAGCATCTGGCAAATGCATGAATGGAAACTGTAATGTAACTAACAGTGACGTCAAACAGAAAACCAACCATTATAGGCTTTAATGGCTCTGTGAAACTTTCTGTGTTGACTCTATGTAGCGTAATTTAGGAGGTCACTGAGTTATACACTACCAGCCAAAACTTTGGAAATTGTATAAAAATGGATTTTTAAAAATGTTTTTAATGTAGTCTTTTCTGTTCTCCAAGGCTGCATTTATTTGTTTAAAAATTGTGAAATATTATTACGTTTTAGAATAGCTCTTGTCTATGTGAATATGTGTTAAAATGTAATTTATTTCTGTGATGCGCAGCTGAATTTTCAGCATCATTACTCCAGTCTTCAGTGTCACATGATCTTCAGAAATCATGCTACACTCTAAAAAATGCTGGGTTAAAAAGGGACAAACCCAGCTATTGGGTTGTTTTGACCCAGCTATTGGGTCAAAACAACCCAACCGCTGGGTCAAAACAACCCAACCGCTGGGTCAAAACAACCCAATTGCTGGGTCAAAACAACCCAACCGCTAACCCAGCATTTTTTAGAGTGTAATATGCTGATTTGCTGCTCGAGAAACATCTCTGATTATTATCAATGTTGAAAACAGTTGTGCTGCCCGATATTTTTGTGCATGCTTCTTTTTATTTTTCAGGATTTTTTGATGAATAGAATGTTTAAAAGAACAGTGTTTATTTGAAACTAATGTCTTTACTGTCACCTTTGATCAATTTAATACATCCTTGATGAATAAAAGTGTCTTTTTTAAGCAGCACAACTGTTTTCAACATTGATAATAATCAGAGCTGTTTCTTGAGCAGCAAATCAGCATATTAGAATGATTTCTGAAGATCATGTGACACTGAAGACTGGAGTAATGATGCTGAAAATACACATTGCTATTTCACAATATTTACTGTATTTTCAATCAAATAAACAACCTTGGTGTGCAGAAGAGACTATTTTCAAAAACATATTAAAAATCCAAATATTTTGGTTGTATACCGAACAAAACTTCAAACTTTACAAACATAAATTAGGAGCACAATGTCACATAACGGCTACGTAAACTAGATCATTTGCTCAGTTATCTCTGTAATGGCTCTTTCCTGTTTGCTGAAGAGTTTGTCCAAGATGGATCTGGACAGCCATCAGACCTTTCAAAGCACTAGAGTTTGATCTTTTTGTGCTAAATGACAACAATACACTTGATGGCGTATATCTGAATACTACAACCACCACTGACCGAGTTACAAATCAGTTTCAACAGACGTAAACAACAACGTTTTTTAAAAGTTATATAAATGTTAGGACAAAACATTCTTAAAGTAATGTTTATAGAACTATCTTATAACATTCATAATATTTTTTATACGTTCTAATACCGTTGAGAGCAACATTCTCAGAACGTCCTTAGGATGTTTTTTCTACTTTTTTCCCCCCTAGCTCTCAATGTTGAGAGAAAACACTGAAATAATGTTATATTTTGGGTGAGAATAAGTTAGTAGAACATTGTAAACATTTTAGTCATCTTTAAGTAAAATTCTAATCACAATAAGAAAACTGGCAATTTTTCTTCTTTTTTTCTGTCTTTGAATACTAAAAAGAAACATTCAAATAATGTTATATTTTAGGTGAGAAAGTTAGAACAATAGTTTTAATCACAAGAAGAAAACCGAACATTTTTAATGTTCTTGGAGTATAAAAAAAAAATAAACATTCAAATAACATTATATTTTGTGTGAAAATAAAGTTAGAATGTTTTAGGAAACCTTTATATAATGTTATAATCATGGCAAAACCGGACATTTTAACATTCTTAGACTATTAAAAATAAACATTCAAATAACGTTTTATTTTGTGTGAAAACAAAGTTAGTAAAACTTTCTAATAAACATTTTTGCAACCTTCCAATAATGTTATAATCACAACAAGAAAACTGGACATTTGAACATTTTAGGAACTTTTCAAAACGTTCCCACAATGTTTTTATAAACTGAGAGTCTGTCACTTCTTTTCAATGTTAAAATGCTTCCTCGTATCCCAGTTTAATATGCAGAGGCTATAAATAAGTCATTAAACAAAATGTTTAAGACACTGCATTGAATGGTTTCAAAATTTTTTGTCTGATCAATGGAGGATGAAAGGAAACCTGTTTGAAAACAGTCACTATTTTTGCAAAGAAATCACACACTTCGCCTTTAACTATGACAAAAACCCTCAGCTGTGTCTGAAACTTGAATTATGCTGCCTATGATGTACCACAATTCTGTACAATCTGTTTGCTATTTGATAGAAAGAGTAGAAATAGCATCTGATGGAGCAGAAATTATTAAAATTGTTTATAATGTTTGTTCAAAAAAAAAAATGCATATGATTCAGTCTGCAGAAAATATTATTAGCTATTAAACTCTTGAATTTCTTCTTCATCATCATCATCATCATCATCTTTGGAAGTCTGTCTGGTTTCACCTCCACACAAAACACATGGACTGACTGAGCACAGAAAGCAGCTTCCATCTAGTGGTGAACGAGAATATGACATATAAAAGTTCATGAAGGGCTTTTTCTGCTTTTAATGCAAAAGAAGCCAACCCTGAGGGAGATGCAAACACAATGCCACTAAAAACTAATCAAATCTACTCCAAACTACACATCAAAACATGTGGAGAGCACTAGTTTGATGTTTGCATGCATTTTCCTCCATTCTCGAGCCGTTGCACATTAGTATTCTGGTTGCACTGGTCAGAAGAAGAGCAAGAGGAGGCGAGTGGAGAAAAGCAGCCCATAGGACGCCTGGTCACTTCATATTGCACACTGCTAAGCAACTGCTTGAAGAAACAGGGAATTTGTACAGTGTTTGGTTAAAAAAAAAAAAAAAAGTTGAAAATGTGATTCTGTTATGGCCATTCTTGAAATCTTATTTCATGCATTTTTTTTTTTTTTTTTTATCTGCAAGTTCAGATTTGTTACTTATCAATGCTTCTTACTGATTTTGGAAGATTTTATATATTATGCAAAAATACAAAATATATATATTTATTTATTTAATTTAGTAAACATTATTAAATATATTTTGTTTTTATATAAATAAAAATGTAAATAAACATTCATGCCACCTTCAATATGTTAAACTGTCTGTGTAAAGACACTTAAATGCCACTTCAGAAGCGCTTCTGTATGTATATACAGTGTTGGGAAGGTTACTTTGGAAATGTAATAGGTTACAGATTACAAGTTACCCAACTTAAAATGTAATAAGTAGTGTAACTTTTCAATTACTTTATTAAAGTAATGTAACTGATAACATTTGATTACTTTTTTATTACTTTTCTACATTTCTAATGTTTTAAACTGTTAATCATTTTCAAACATGTAAAGCAGGCAGGGTTAACCTTACAGTAGTGCTCAACACTGATTACTGTCACTTTCGAAATCCTTCATCACTTATATTAACATTATAATAATTTAATTTTAAAATCTGACAAAATCAAGCTTACTCTGAGATCATCCTGAGGTTAAATACAGATTAAAAACCATAACAAGAAACAGTTTAATAGCTATGATACTGTTTTTGAAATCAAATCTTTGCATAGTTATGACAGGAAACACTGGCATCTAACAATGGCTTGGAAAAAAGTTCATCTTAAAAAATAAAGCATATACATAAACCCAAACAGGAAATAAAACAGTTATCAAATAAGCATGTGTCATATTCTGTGTCTCCTGAAACATTAGTGTCTCGTATTTTAGAGCAGTCACTGCAATTTATGAAAGAAATATATTAAATCTGTATGTGGGTGTGTGTGTGAAAAAAAAAACTGATGTAACCCCCTTTGTAATCCTTAATGTTTTCATAAGTAACTAATTTAATTACACATTTTTTTTCTCAGTAACTGTAACTGATTACGTAATTTAGTTGCATGTACCTAGTTACTCCCCAACACTGATTATAATATAATAATAAGATGCATTTTATTATTTCATATTTTATTATTGTACATAATATAACCAGAATTTGCAAAGCATGTGCATTCCTCCTTTCTACATTTCTCTGAGTAACAGCACAGCAGCTGTTGAAAATGCAGAAATCGTCTGTATAGAAAATCTGTATCAAACTAAGATCACAAACACAATATGTAACCTGCATTAGCACAGCAATAATATTTCCCCACATAAATGATCATTAAACGCGTTAATAACAGCATTTAACGAGCTCTGAATCACAGAAGGTGATGTGCAACATGAAAATCACATCTGCTTTTAATGCGCCGAGAGATGCGCAGCCATCAATCATTCACTTAACGACATGACACACTCAAACACAACCACGTGGCAGCAATTACAGAAATAATAATCACCATAATTACAACAACTTGCATTACAGTGAGAACTTGGAGTATTTAGAGGTAAATAAAATACCGATATTTGCTCATTTTTAAATATTATTGCCATTGTCTTTCATTTGAGCATCAACCAAAATCAATCAATTTAAACATCCACCGTAATTCACATTTTTCTGTTTCCAAAAATCTTTGAATAAACAGTGTAAAGTGTCTCTAGACATCAGCATCGGCCAGTAAATATTTGATAGTTGTGTCAAAAATGAAACGATGCAGTCAAATCTACATGTAAGCAGGTCACATGACTTTTCTTGTGCCAAGTAAAAGCCAACAGGCAAAGCATGCAACTTTTATGCACAAAATGTCCTTTCCTCTGACTTTTTCTGTGGTTTTATTCATCCTACAAACTCCTCAAATACACCGGTCGAGAGGCAGAGGGAGAGAAAATCGTACCTGATTCAACTTGACTCAAATTAGTGCGGAAAGAAAAAGTGGCTCTGTTTTGTTTGGAAGCCCAGTCCTGAACTTAGTGAACCATTTTCCCTGCGGATTCAACTCAAGAGGCTCAGAGCCTAATCGGGTAGAAGGGCAGAATGAGGCAATTGTTCAACTCGCTCTTTGATGTCACTGCAACAAAATATCCAGGCGCAACCAAACTGTTGCTCGCGAGTTGAGAAAATGCATATGTGCTTAAAGGAATAACACTGGCTATATACAGTACATTCAAATCCAGAATATCAGGCTTCAATCGCGTCCAGCACTGTAAGTGAATTCTCTTCTCTTCAGACAGGCCATTATGAGGCAGATGTATGTATTGTAATATCGAAGCTGTTCTGTTTCTCCCTTCAGCATCTCAGACAAACTCCCAGCGCCTCTATTGTGTTGCAGAGCTTTTCTCATGCGTGCGTCTCAATGCGAGTCAGAGCTGCAGATAATCGCATTTTCCTAAGAAAGGCTTAGTCGTGCAAACTAGCACAACTGTCTCTATATGAATAAAAGGATGCATGAACAGGACAAGCAGCGTAACATCTTCAGCAAAAGTGCTCTGGGAACAAATGTGCTCAATAGAGCTGATGCAGACGTAGATGTTTAGAGAACAGGTGGATGATACAATGCTATACACACACACACACACACACACACACAATTAATGATAGTATAAGATATGCACACAAAACTGTAGCAATAAAATGAACATAATTTTACACAGTATTTACCCAATATGCACAAAATAACAGGAAATTATCTCAGAACTTTGGTTATCGTTCTGGTTACATTCTGAACCGTAACATTAGAACGTTCGTCAAAGTTATCTGGTCTTTAATAATTAATAATAGTTCAAAAACTTTAGCACAAAACATTATTTATATGTCGTTCATGGAACTTTTTTCCTGAAACATTCATTTAACGTCTCTTAAAAATTACTAATAAAATGTTCATCAATATCTGGTCTCTAATAATGTTCTCAAAACTTTAGCATAAAAACTATAATGTTTTATTTATAAATTGATCATGGAAGATTTTTTTCCTGAAACAATTGTCTAATGTTTTTTGAACGTTACTAATAGAACATTCGTTAAATTTATCTGGTTTTTAAGAATTTTCTGAAAATATAAACATTTTTTTTAAAATGATAAAAGCATAAAAACGTTATTTATACATCATTCATGAAACATCTTTTCCTGAAACATTCATCTAACGTTTTTAAATGTTACTTCTTGTTTCAAAACATTCGGATAACATTTAAAAGTAACATTCCCACAATGTTTGCAAAATGATCAAATGGAATGTTCACGTAGCGTTTGCATAACCAAGAATAAACGTTTTGAAATCATTTTTAAAACGGGATGTTTTGAAGTTTAGAGAACATTGGGAAAAAGTTTTTATAACTTAACTGGAACATTAGCAAAACATTTGAAACAGTAACTGTGCACTATCCAGCAAGGATGCAGGTAGATTTTGGGACTGACATTAGACATTTCCAATTGTGCATAAATAAATTCTCAAAATAACCAAATATCGTCCGATTAATCGGCCTGGATGATATATCAATCTATCACTAACCATATGCAGAGGCGGACAAAGTACTCAACTCCATTACTTGAGTGAAAGTACAGATACTGCTGGTCAAATATTACTCCATTACAAGTAAAAGTTGTAAAGACAGATTTTTACTTAAGTAAAAGTACAGAAGTACTTGCTTTTAAAAGTACTTAAGTACCAAAAGTAAATTTCCTTTTTTATGTCAATGCACTGTTTTATTGTCGTACATAATACTTGCAATACTTCTGAAGCAACTTAGAATACATTACACCTGCTGAATACACTGACTAACTTGTAGTATCTTTGGAATAAAGAGCTTTTAGAATGTTAAAAACCTATGAGGGAAAAATAAAAAATAAAAAATAAATAAATAAATATTTAACACCCCTACCCACCCCCACAAAAGCAGGATGGTAGTGATCTCACACAGCTCTGACAGTGTGCACACATCTATGTGTAGCCATTCATCCACATTTGAACAGAGTGGACAGTGAAACTGCTGTAAATACAGACTGATAAGGAAGAAAAAAAAATCAAACCTGCTTAAAAAACCCAGCAACACAACTGTAGCTGTACAACTTTACAACAGCAACACTGCTTTAACAAAAAAGCAAAACAGCAAGACTTATTTGACATCAAAACAAAAATGTTAAAAATGCTGTCTAATCACTCTCACTGTACTTTGATGTCATACACAGAATGGTCTG